>NW_017265173.1:11061-319709 GCF_001638985.1 Phycomyces blakesleeanus NRRL 1555(-) | reverse complement strand
CCGTTTTGGAGACTATTGGGTGCGGACCAGACGGTTTTGGAGACTATTGGGTGCGGACCAGACGGTTTTGACACCACTGTATGCTTGACAGTCTCATTTTCAATCGGTCATGCTTAGTTCTATAGTAAGTTTTGATGTGTATGGGTGTATGGGTGTTTGTGTGTATGTTGAATAGGAGTATATATATATATATATGACAGCATGCCTATTATAAATTAACAATAATATATATAAAAACCTATAGTAACTTATAATATGTGGGTGGATCCGTGGGTGTTGAATAAGAGTATATATATAGTAGTGCACCCAAAACACAATGGCAATATATATAGTTCTAGAGCAGCTTTGGGTTTGTGTTCACAGTCTATTTTCAAGTAGCTTGCTATTATTGTTCTATAGGATTCTTAGTTTTTGAGTACAGAGTGTTTGGTATTTTGTAATAAGAAATTGTTATATGCGATTATAGAATAGTGATTATGGATCTAAACAGTTTTATATCTTTTAAAGATCCAAATAAAATAAATCTAGTGATTATTACAATATAGATCCATATATTCATAAACACATATGAAGTTATATATTGTTTGGTAGTCCATAGTTTGGATTTGTGAGATTTTATATATGATACCAATTTGGTTTTATTATTGCACCCAGAATGATTTTATTTTTGATTCTATTTGCTTTTGCTCTTGCGCACGATATGATTTTATATATAATCCCAATTTGGCTTTATTATTGCATCTAGAATGACTGCATTTCTGATTCTATTCAATTTTATTCTTGCATTCGATATGATTTTATATATGATCCCGATTTGGCTTTACTATTGCACTAGAAATAACTTTACATCGTGTGCCAATTGGATTATTTTATTGCCAGAAATATAATTTTATATATAATCCCGATTTGGGGTTTTTTTTATTTTAATCCAGATTTGGTTTTACTTTTACACTTGAAATAACCGCATACCTGATCCTAATTTGATTTTATTCTTGTACTCAATATAATTTTATATATAATCCCAACCAGATTTTAGTTTTGCACCCAAAATATATTTATATCTTGTTTCAGTTGGATTTTATTATTGGCAGTTATATAATTTTATATATGCTACCGACTTGGTTTTACTCTTGAATCGAAATTTACTTTTATTGATTTATCACATCGACTTTTGTCTTCGCACCAATTATTTCTAAATCAAATATATACGGGTTTGTTTCTCAAACATATATGCTAGAGTCTATATATATAGACTATAGATATATTTATATATGTTACGTCTATTTTTTTTGAATAATATTAAAATAAAATAAATTAATAAATAAAATAAATAAAATAAATTCTGAACTATAATGAATGAAAACGTTTTAGAGATAATATCTTGTATGTTATTACTAAGTATATACTATATTACTAAATATAACATTCAGTTTGAGTTGTAGAGTATTTAAATTATTTTTTATAAGTAGAAAGTACGATTTCTACTAATGGTTTATATGTTGCAAAATAAGGTTCTTCAAAATAAAAAAGGAAACTTGTAGTTCTGATAGCTGCTGCACTGTATTAGCCTAAAAAACGGCAGAAAAAAGTATATTTTTCATTTTCATAAGAAACCATGTAAAATTCGAGGTGTCTGGAATTAAAACATACAACACACTTATACGTCTGAAAAAATGTAACGTTACACAATTTAAACTGAACGTCCTTTTTTCCAGTTTTACTAAACATACTAGTGTGTGGATATAAAGAATAAACCTTAATAATAGGACAAAAACTAGGAAAAATATGACTGATTGAGCTTGAGTTTTAGACTATATATATAGAATCAGCTCTTATTCTATCTTTTTTCTATAATTCTGCTGTCACCTACAATCAGAAATCTTAAGTAGTATACATATAAACCTATATAAAGAAAAGAAAAAAAAGAAAAAAAGAAAAAAAAAGTAAAAAAAGAAAGAATAAATAAATACACTAAAATAATTAATGTATGTGGGTAGAAAAGAGACCGAGTTTATTTGACTAAAGTGAAAGGCACAAGAATAAGAAGAGTTTGGTGTGATAGTAATTTTATTATAAAAAAGAATAAGAATGTTTTAGTGGTAGAATATTTGTATTATGTTAAAAGTCGGGGGGCAGTGGAGTAGAGGGGGGTGGTGTATGAGAAATAGTTTAATTTTTTTATATTGTATGGTGTGTAACAGATAATTTATATGTATATTGTAGTGCTGAGAATTATGGTGCGTACTGATTAAGAGAGATTGAAACGATGGGACTTTGTGTTAGGTAATGAAATGTTGGTCCAGAACAAGATATTTCAAAATATATAGAAATACGAAGTGTACTTATGAAAATGGTGGTATATGACACTACAAGTATAGTAAAATATAATGTGTGATTTTTGGGTGCTGAATTTTTATTATTTTGATTTCGATTTTACAGAGGTAATAAAATAAAAGAATGCTATTAGTATTTGTGTCGATTTTGAAAGCGTTGTGACGTTGGTTTTGGGCCTGTGGTATTTCAGGCACGAAACAATAGAAAAATGAAATATTTGATAATAGAGACGTATAGAAATACTTTCAGACTGTATATCAGTTGTCTTTATTCATAAATAAAAAGTGTCCCTTTTTATAAGAAAGTACAATCTGCTCTTGTCATTACGTCTTAGTTTCTTAAGGCTTTCTTCCTTTACCATATTTGGTTATTAGAGTGTATTTACTGCTTAACTCGGCTACACTAATCGCAAATACTTTTCTGCAAGTCACAAATCCTTCCAAAAAAAAAATTGGAATTTGTTTTATTGTGTAGAATTCTTTACGCGTTTTTGTTACTGATTTGTTTATCAATACTATACTAATGAATGATATTACTTTTGACCCTCGCACCTCGACCATCTACCGTTTCATGCCTACGTATGAAAATAAGACAGAAGAATTTGTCTTTGAAGCTGAAGAAGAGTACCAGCTGTGGGTCACAAACAACCCAGCTTGCCATGCCAACTGGGTCGTTAAAAACAGCAACAAGTCGAAGAGAAAGGTTCCTGTTGTTGCTTTAATCGATCCCAATCTGATCAAAGTAACTCAGTATATTAAATGCAATCATTCTGGCACAAAGGCAGAGAGTTTGAAGAAGCAAGCAGTTGAAAATGATGAGCTCCCTGTTGTTAAGCGTAGAAATACCACGGGTAACAGCATCAAGGTGGGATGCTTGGCTGCTTTAGTTGTTAAGTTCTTTAATGGCAGTAAAGTAACAGTAGTTTATAACTGGAGGCATAATAACCACAATCCTCTTGAGCTTTCTGATATCTCTCGCTCTCGGCTCTCCGAAGAAGCCTGTATCTAGATCAATGAACATGTTGAGAAAAACCTTGACTGGAATGCCATTAAGGGACTTCTAAGACTAGAAGATGTAAAACTAGAAGAGGTATTTTATTAATATATAGTGACGTTAAAATAAGATTTTATTATATATTTTTAATTATAATGTCTTTAATTAGATGGAGAACTCTACGTCAATGACATCTATTCCTTCTGCAATGATGATACAGTATAAAGATGTTCATAATGCGATTGTAGCTAGAATCAACAACAGTGCTAGAAAGCACTACAAAGATGAGATAAGTACTGAAAGATGGATTGCTTTCCTTCAAGAAAAGGGCTACCAAACTATGTTTGACACATATAATTCTGTTGGGCCTCTTCTTGTAAGCTGGGTCTCCCCTTAGCAGAAGAAGGTAACTACAAGTATTACATATATATATAGTCAAATATTTAAATATATATCAAAAAGAATATATTATTTATCACTTTAATTTATTTTATCATTAGTTTTTAGAAAATTCAGAGGAGTGATATCTTGACTCAACCCACAAAACCTGCAAGTCTTTCCTTAACAACAAGGACTGTTATTTGATGTCTGTGGTCGTATACAACCCTGTAACTAACAAGGGAGTTCCAGTTGCTTTCTTTGTTATCAGCATCGAATGTAGTTATACCATTGCAAGATGGTTGAACTGGTTGAAAGACACCAATAGCTTGAAGGTCAAACGGATCATGATTGACTGTAGCCCAATAGAGCAGAAGGCTATCTGGGATACATTTGGACCTTCAGTTCAAATTCTTTTGTGTCATTGGCATATCAAACGTGTTTTGGAAAGTCATGTCAAGAAGGTAATTTTATTAATGTATTTTACTGAAAACATTGAACCTATATTAACTAGTAATATTATTAGGTGACAATCCCCAATGCTCACCTTGAGACCAAGAATGTCCGGGCCAACATTCGTGCTGCATTGAACTTGATAATGCATAGCAATAATGAAGCCGACTGCAATGCTCATTGGCAAAAGTTCAGATTAGACTATGGCATGCAGTTTCCTGTCTTAATGTCTTATATGGAGGTTACATGGAACCAAAGAAAAAAAGTTGTGTTAAGGCATGGAGACAGGTATATTCTATATTGTTTTTTTTTGTCTGGTTATAAAAACTAATTTATAATTATTTTTGTAGGATGCTGTATGCCATACAAACAATTTGATAGAGTCTTATTATAACCAACTAAAGTCCTTTTATTTAGGCCAGTCTTGTGACTGTAGAATTGACAAGATTGTATATATACTTTCTCAGTTAGCTGAGAGAGATTACCGTCAGGATACTCTTGAGACCTATTTTGTTATTAAGAGCATCAGGCTTAGTGTGGCTGACACAGAACAAAAGAGAAAGGCCAGTGTTATTGCTATCGAAAGAGCAAATGGCCTGGTTGAAGAAGTTGAACTGCAAGAATTGCAAGCATACAAGGTAATATTATATAAAACATTTGCTTATATAATTTATAACTTATAATTAATATTGTTATTTTAGATGTATTCTTGCAAATATTTTGGAGAGGGTTGTGAACTGGTATACTTTATCAAGTTCACAACCCACTTACATGATTGCTCTTGCCCAGACTCTGCTAGATTGTGCAAACATATCTTCTTGGACTCTCGAGTTTTTGACCTGCCAGTGACAGTAAGACGAAATGTCGTACTGGATTCAGCTGCGTTGTTTGGCCTTGGTGAAAACGATAGCAATATTATTTCAGAAGATAATATTGCCTTGTTGGAAAACCAAATGAGCAAAGATGAGCAGAAAGCAAATCTTCTGCTTATGAATGAAAGTTTGTAGAGAATTTGGAAGCAGGTGTATACCTCTTCCAAAACCTTTGAGCAAAAAGAAGTCTTGTTGGACCTTATGAAGAAGGTAAACTCTGTTGTTAACCCAACGAATGGGTTGCGAAAGCAGACCTAAAGTCATAGATTACAAGACTTCTCTTTCAATTTATTTTTTTCTCAATAAACATCAAATTTCTACTCTCTTCTTTAATATAAAAGACTTATATAAACTATAAAATCAAATGTATAAAAATTGCCTTGTGAAAATTATTCACTAGACATAAAAAATTAAAATTTAGTTTGTACTTAAAAATAATTAAAAAAGTAAGGTACTTTTGGCATTTTCAGCACAAAATATCCCCCCCATGTTTTTCCTTTTTTTCTCAAATATTGTGCTCTTTTTTTTGAAGAAATAAAAGATACTATTGGCTGAATCTGCGTGATTTGCAGAAAAGTATTTACAATTAGCGTTATTCCAACTTAACTAGTGTCGGTGTTACAATTATGACATCAAGTCATAAATCGTACTTCTTTAGCTCTTAGCTATTCTTTTCTCTTTTATACTAGAGCTTTAGGACTTCCTACTAAATTAGCTCCATATCGATCTGACACAGTTTACCTGGCAGTATGATATAATTATTGTAACAATCTTTAAGATATTATCTCTAGTACTAACTGTAATAATTATTGGGCTGATTACTTAATTGTTTATATATATTTTATACTGACAAGATGATAGCTACTACGCTATCCCAATATGAATATGTTCTTATATGTGATAAATCCAACATCCGAGTGTCTGGATCACCACATTATCTCCACCCAGGTATTAACTAAATACCGTTCAAGTACTCTATACAATTCTTCTGATCAGCTTGTTCTTTTTTTTTTAAAACGAGTACTGTGGTGCTCAAATAATTCTTTATTTAGATCTTACTGCGTTTCTTCTTTTGATAAGCTGTCTTTGCACAATTCTTTCTTTTAGTACCTGAATTTTCTTTAGGTGCGGAATATGCAACTTTCATATCCTTTAATAATTTCTTTTTGGCCTTATTGATGACTTTGATACCTTCTGGTGCTTCACCAATTCTTTGCCAGTATTCCTTTATGAACTTAGGATCGGTAAAATGATCCTCTGGCTCCCAGGTATCGTGAGACTCATCATAATTCAACCATTTGCATCTATACAAATAATTGTTCTTGTCATCTTTCATGTGCCCAATAATTGCTTTGACTTCAAAAAAGTCATTCTTTTGCTCTAATACCTTGTCAGATACTTTTTTCAATAAAGAAGGAGGATAATTCCTTGGTTCTAAAAATCCCTTTTCATTTTTCAATACATAAGTATTGGCAGCAGTCTTTCTAATAACAGTGTAGAATCTCTTATACTTCGGATCTAATTTATTCTGTTTTTCTGTCACCAAAATCATTACTGTGGTTCCTGGAACCAGATCTATCATTTTGTGACTTCCATCAAAGCGTTCCTTTTGCTTTTCTGTGACATGCTTTACGTGTTCAAATATGGCAGGGTAGACTATCTCATTCATTCTTTTAATTTTTTCTTGCAACTCTTTCTGAATCTGTTCAGCAGTTGCACTATCCTTTTCTTTACTAAAATCAACAAAACCATTTGGATTCCTTCCAAACATTAACGAGAATGGCGTACTCTTAGTCCTAGCATTATACTTGCTATTCAAAAACAACTGTGCAGATGGCACCTTCTGATCCCAATCAGCGACATTACCAACTATTTGTTTTTTAATGGTACTCACTGCTGACTGGACAGCTCTTTCACTTGTACCATTAGCTCTAGAATAGTACTGCGAAATCAACGCATGTTCAAAACCAACATTCTCTTTTATACATGTCATCAGCGAGTTCACAAACTCCCGTCCACAATCACTCTGCAACTTTCTCATCAGACCCCATGTACTAATGACGTCCAGTACTTGTAACGCAATCGTAGCTGCCCTTTTATCAGGTATGGCACGCAATACATAAAACTTGCTTGCGATGTATATCATCACTAACAAGTACTCATTTCTTCTAGTCGACGTTGTAAATGGCCCAGCCAGATCTATTCCCCAACTGTCACCAGGAAGTGTTGCAGTCACAGGTCTTAAAGGATTATAATCTTTTCTTGTGATATTATGACATTGACACTGTATACACGATTGTATAAGATCATTTGCTTGACTCTTCAAGCTGGTCCAATAGGTACGTTTTCTCTTTAAGGCATGTAGTATAGCTTCTACACCAAAATGACCTTTCAAATGTTCTTCAACTAATAACTTATTCCTTTCATTTTATGTGGGAGGAGTAAAGTACTCACCACTCAAGATGTCTGGTAGTGGTTTCATAGTGACAGCACTATTTCTCATGATGGCTCTAACCACACTATCCCCACCCAGTTCATTTGATAATGTTTCAGTCTCTTCAGACAAACGTGAAAATGCATCAGGAAGCACAATCGAAACACCAGGCAAATGAACGATCTTAAAGTCATACTGTAAAATCGTGTCCATCCATGCGATCATCATCAGATTCGCAACACGTTGGGTGTGAAGATATGTCAATGCCTTGTGATCCGTGTACAAGGTAAAGTGAGAACCATAGACATACTTGTGAAAACGCTTGAGTGCAAATACTAATGCTATTAATTCTCTTTTGGTCGCAGAATACTTTCTTTTACTTTGGGATAAGCTCTTAGCCACGAAAGAAATATTTTTTTTCTTGCCATCCTTGACTTGATACAACACTGCACCAATACCAGTAAGAGATGCATCACAGCTGATACTAAAAGGAGAGTTCATATCTGGGTATGACAACACCAGATCACTCAAAAGTGCTTTTTTTAAGTTATTAAATGCAGTTTGATGCTTATCTGTCCATAAATGGGTAATCGACTTTTCATTTCTCAATGAATCTAGTGGCGACATAATAGAAGATACATTCGGAATCAATATTCTAAAATAGTTGATCAACCCACAATAACTTTGGATATCTTTACCCGTCTTTGGTTGAGAAAATTCAAGAATATTAACAAGTTTTCTGTGGTCCATTGTAATTCCTTCAGGTGAAATATGAAAACCAAGCAAATAAATTTCTTTCTGAAAGAAATGACATTTTTTCGGATTCAACTTCAAATTGACCCTTGTTAATCTCTCAATCACTTGCTTCAAGTGTTCCTTGTGTTCCTTGAACGTTTTGTTTGCACAAACAATGTCATCCATAAAAAAACCGTACAAAAGATAGTCCTTCCAAAGCTATACTCATAGTTCTTTGAAATTGTGAACTGACATGCTTTATACTAAACACTGTACGAATAGGTTTGTACTGTACGCCATGCCATGTGAAACTAAGTTTGTGTGTGTTCTTTGGGTTCAACCTCAAAGAATTAAACGCAGATTTCAAATCCAGAGTGGAATAAATATTCGCACCCTTTAAATCTTCAAACAATTCACTGATCAATGGCAAAGGCATACGATCAATTGACTTCAACAGGCAATTAATTAATCTGGGATCATGACAAACGCAATATCCAGTAATTTCTCCTTTACCATTCGTCTTCTTGACAACAGTCAAAGGCGTATTCCATTGTGTGTTTGCAGATGCTCTTTCAATTATACCATTGTCCAGCCATTCTTTCACCTGTTCATTCACTACACCTTGCATTTTGTAAGGAATGGGATAAGGGCTTCTGAACGCTGTAGTATTTTCTGGAGTGTCCAAACATACAACACTTTCAGGTATAGTACAAAACGAACCCTTAGGAATATCTTGATTGTCTTTAATGAACGGTCGAATATAATCCATAGCATCCTCAAACTGTTTGGGACCTACAGCCGGATTATTTTCCTTTTGTTCATTTTCTCTCTCAATGGATTCAAGAAGATCACTCTTATTATTGAAGCGTCTATCGGCTTCTCTACGTTCCTCACTTGAATCAGCATCATCATATGATAAAGGTAAACCATAAATACCAATACCAAGAGAAGACATATAATCAGCACCAATACTGAAATCATACTCATGACTATTAGTTAAATTCATCACTTCAAACTCGCGTTGAATAGTCTTACTATTGCAAGTTACACTGATCACACAAGTACTGATCCTTTTAATCTGGGTATTGCTATCAGCCAAACAAATAAAATACTTATGAACATTGTTTTTGTTCAACAAATCTTTATTAATGTGATTGATATAACTAATGGCTATTCCATTCTTCAAGCAAAAATTCTTGTCCACCGAACTGAACATGGCCTCACAGTCCAACAAGGAGATGGTTCTAATAGAATTATTTGCCAAAATAGGAAAGGTAATATTAGTGCTCATATTCTTAAAATCTCTTTTAATAACCATGTCTTTAAGATTGTACTTACAATCTAATGCCATCTTGGCCAGAGCACTAGTGTTGTCTTGGTACTCTGACGAAGACAACGAGGGACTCCCCTCAACCACAGTGGAAGCTCTTGCTGGTCTACCAGCAGAGGAGCAGACTGCCATCCTTGACACCTTTGTCAAGTACTTCTCCCGTTCCGGACAGGAGTGTCCTTTAACCCAGGGAGCCTTGCACGAGAAACAGATGCTATCCTTCATCACCTTCTTGAAGTCCCATGACTTCTTGGGAGACTGAGAACCACGCTCGCGAGAGAAAGACCTTTTCTTTCCCTTGTGGGAACCAGCAGAGAGAGAGGACGCACCATTGTGAGCAGCAAACGAACTCCAGGAGGACGCGGCAGTACCATTGGCAGGATTATGTAACAAAGCAGTGGAGTCACTTGTTGACACACTCACCAACGAGATGATGTCCTCAATCTTTGAGGGCATCTTGGTGCCATAGTTGGCTGACAAAGAAATGAGACAAGCTTCCCGGACTTCCGGGCGCAGATTCCACCAGAAGCAGAGAACCAATTGAACACCATCGTCCAACGAGGCCTGGTGGCGGAACTTTTGGAACTTGGCACCAAAAGAACGAGTGGATTCTCGTTTGCCTTGTTTCATGCACCAGACACGATCCATGTTCAGGAACTTATGGAACGGCGTGTCATAGTGATCCAGAAGAATACTTTCGGCCTTCTTCCAGTTGTAGGCCTTGCCTTTGAGCTTGTCCTCAAACCAAGAACGTTCTTTTTTGTTCAAACAAGTGGGCAACAGACGTTCCCAGCAGGAATCCAAGAACAGAGAGTGTGCTTCCAGGACTGTGGTAAACTCCTGGCAGAAGTCATACACCGAATCGAACACATCATGGTTGGCCTTCACCAGAGGACCCTCAGAACAAAGCTGGAGAAAAGGTAGGTTACTGGGAACCAGAGTGCATCTCTTGTCATGAGGCTTAGACGCAGGAGCAGTGGAAGCCTTGAGATCCTTGAGGATTTGCTCAGCCTCAGCAAACAGTTCTTGTGCTTCCTTGGAACCCTTGGAAGCAGACTTGGCAGCAGTAGAGGTGGGATCCCTCTTGGAAACACCCAAGTAGTGGCCTAGAGCAGCGTAGTAGTTGCCCTTCTTAGCATTGAGATCCTCCTCAGCAGAAGCCAGCAACATCTCCACGGTGGCCACAAGGTTGTTGTTAACTCTGACTCCAGAGTTACCCAAATAGATGCGAGGAGAATTGGCACCCTCATAACCAGAACGGCCAGCATCGGAACCAGAAGAACCTTCTTCAGAATCAAAGGCGCCATCCTCAGAACCCAAGGGAGTCATCACGGTATCACCATCGTGGTTGGCAGTACCAGTAGCAGAAGGAGAAGGAATGACACCAGAGTTGACACGGGCGGTTTCTTCACCAGAAACAATAGTAGAGTTGACAGCAGATTGTTGAGACATTTCGAGAATTCAAAGTAAAAAATGTGGTATTTTAGGTACGAAACGATAGAAAAATAAAATATTTGATAATAGAGACGTATAGAAATACTTTCAGACTGTATATCAGTTATCTTTATTCATAAATGAAAAGTGTCCCTTTTTATAAGAAAACACAATCTGCTCTTGTCATTACGTCTTAGTTTCTTAAGGCTTTCTTCCTTTACTATATTTGGTTATTAGAGTGTATTTACTGCTTAACTAGTGTCGGTGTTACAATTATGACATCAAGTCATAAATCATACTTCTTTAGCTCTTAGCTATTCTTTTCTCTTTTATACTAGAGCTTTAGGACTTCCTACTAAATTAGCTCCATATCGATCTGACACAGTTTACCCGGCAGTATGATATAATTATCTTAACAATCTTTAATATATTATCTACAGTACTAACTGTAATAATTATAAGGCTGATTACTTAATTGATTATATATATTTTATACTGACAAGATGATAGCTACTACGCTATCCCAATATGAATATGTTCTTATATGTGATAAATCCAACATCCGAGTGTCTGGATCACCACAAGTACTATTAGCTTGTGGACAAGCTTTCCTATATCATGTCCAATTAAGTGCATCTCATGCAGACCATAGAAGGAAGACCCAGTAAAGGTAGATAGCCGTGCAAAGATGTTGGGTTCTTGAATGTTAGTATTCTGTATATATAAAAAAGTATTTATTAGTATATTATTTTTATTTTTATTAATATTTCTCTCTTTTTTGGGTAGTGATGTACTTACAGTGTTGACATTAACAAAGTCGATCTTTGGCCTTAGAGGAGCACTGTAGTTTTTAAAGTACATGCCTCTACCTCTTAAGGAGACTTGACCTAATACTTCACATACATGACAACCATATCTGGAATTGTGGCCTTTATGATGGCAATACTTTGTAACCTATTTTGCTAATTTTGTAAGTTTTATTTTTTATTTTCTTTTTCTTTTTTCACTTATTTGAGGAATGTCTCCAGAGGTCATCACCATGTGAACTTTTTCCACAATCCTTTCACCGTCAAACTTTTTTATAATCAGCCCATATTTGCCTAAGCTAATGACTTCATCTATTATGGGTAACAAGAAAGAATCAAGATCTACAGGCTTTCCGAGTATAATGGCAAGTTGGATAAGATATTTGTTGATATATCTAAAAAAAATGAGCTTCTTTTATGAAAATAATAATAATAATAATAAAATTAAATGATAGAAGCTAGTTCTATTACCTTATTAATGGATCAGAATTCAAAATCATCACATGTACAATGGTCAATTGCTGCTTTGATTTTTCTGGTTTACAAAACCATCCAAGAACAAGGCAAGAGCAATATTGTCAGAGGACTGGAAAAAGTGCTGGGCCTTTAGGGCCTTATAATCTTTCTGTCAAAGTAATCAGACAACTCATTGGATATAAGCTGCCTGTTTGCTCTGTAATGGAGTTTCTTCTTTGTATTACTATTGCCAAGGAGTCGAGCCAGTTGATCGCCAAGTGACATCATCTTCATTGTCTTCACTGAGACCAAAGGTGCGGGGGCATCACCTGTGGGCTCAAGAAAGCTTTTACTGCCACAGTGGGGGCATTCTTCTTTGCATTGAGTATTGTTATACAGCTTACAGACATTCTTGCATATGTCATATATGTGAGCCTTTATTGCTGTTTTTTTCTTGAGCAGGGTATTGACAGGTTCAGCCTGGATAATTTCTGAGGAATATTCTATGAGTTTAATACAATGATTAGCTTTTTGATATACTTCAAGATAATTTGGTTGAATATACTGTACCTTTTGAGAGTTTATCATAGTCTTGGAATACCATGTTCATCAGATTGAAAAGCTGATAATTGTACTCAGTAGATACATTGAATGAAGTTACAATATCATACAGCTCAATACTTAATAATTGTGAAGTAGTGAAGATATTCTCGGTAAAGATATTATCACCGTATACATGTCCTTCATCACCAGCTTCAAAATTACGTGATGCTTTATACGTTCTTGGTTGGAATGGGTCAAAGGGTATGTCTGTCAAACACAATTAGTATTTAAAGGGTTGATTTTACTGGTGGAGTAATCTAAATTTGTACCTTCTGTTATATTGTCATCTATGAGAGATAACAAGTCCTCATCATCCAAGGAAATATAAGTAGAAGAACCAGCAGAAAAGGCAGAACTAGTATTTTTTTTATGGATTCGTTTGTGGTTCCAGAGCTGTTTACTTGTATAGCAATCCAAGTTACACACGTCACAAATGTATGAAGAAATGTTATTAGAACTTCTTGCTCTTTTGTTTGATAGGTTCATTTTGATAAAAAGTATGTGTTTGTGATGTGAGAGGTTTGTATATAATAAATATTATTATCTAAAACTTTAAATAAATCATATACTGCTCTTTTTATACTTTTTTTTCCAATTTGAGAAGAAAAGCTATTGCTAGTCAGAAACAATGTTATTGATCTTATGATTACATGAGTTTTTTTAGGTGCACAATATTTTGCTCTTTTGTTCTTATTTCTATAAGTAATTGCCTTTCTTTCCCCTATTTTTTTACTTTATTTTATTCTTGCAAACATTTACAACATGAACAACATCTCTGAAAACATCAATCTGAGCACAGTGAGATCTGTAGTTTGTGAAGAACTCTCTGATATTCAGGCTTCTGTTGCCAAAATTGTTGCAACTGTTACCAGCCAGCAACAGCTTGTAAGAGAAGACATATCACACAGCTTTCATGCAGGTAATGCAAGCATAATATTTTATTTTGTATAATATTTACTTATAAAATCACTTTATTAAAAGGTAAACAAAGTGCCACACAAGCCAGAATGTCTTACTTAGTAAATCATCCAGATGATAGAGAAGTAAGACATATTCCTGCTACAATGACTGACGCCCGTCTTGGTTTTATACTAACAAGAACCAACAAGACACCAAGTGCAACTTCTAGGATCAATGCACTGATAAATTTTCTGTGAAAGAAGCAACAGGGAACGGATGTTAATGTATCTGCAGAAGAGCAGAAGCTCATTAGACTCCAGTTCCACATGTATACAAGGCAATGCCAACGTATCATGTGTGAAGATGGCATTGTAAGGATGAACTGGGGAAAATTGAGTAGTCAGCAAAAATTGTACTACTCTTTGAGACTCGAGGAGTTAATCTTCTCAAACTACTAGTTCGCTCTACACGAATACAGAGGTCAATGGGCTGCTGCTCTTTTCCTTCAAGAAGTGATGAATGCTGGACCCCAAACAGACAAGCGCCAAATTGTACGTATTAAGTTTAGTGTCATGCAAGATATTTCATTAATACTTTTTTATTAAAAAAATATGCAGGCGAAGTTGAGTGGAGAAGTTCAAGAAGAAGAGTTGAGTTATATATAGATTGCTCAAACATAAGACTTAATACACTGACTAAACTATATTTTTAAAAGTAGCCTTGGTGGGGCAGAAAGTAGTGTGGCATCCTTACCACCAAGAAGAAACATGCGGAGCCGTCGTATTTAAAAAACATTTTTTGACTCCCTATTATCACCATCTTCCACAACAATAAAAAATAATTCTCTTTACAATCTCCTTTTTTTTAATCAATGACAAATCGACTCATTTTGTCTACTTTCTTCCTTTGCTTTTCATGTAATCACATTCAAACAACATGCACCACTCAAACTTCAAGACACTTTTGATATAAAAGTACTACAATTGTGCATTGATTTTTTTAAAAAAAAAAAAGACTAATGCAACTAAAAAAACATATTTTTTTATAGTTTTATTCAAGCAGATACTATATAATACGCTCTTGACTTCCTTTTTCAAAAGACAATCAGTGTAAGTTACTGTCTTGTTAAACTGATATTTTATAGGGCATACTAAACCATCTGGCTAGCTATTAATGAGTAGGTGCTTTCAATTACTTCGGGCTTGTGCTGCAGCATGGTAGCTACCAGACAATCTTTGAATGCAAACAAATTATAAAGGTAAGCTTACTGGGCTATGTGCATTTACTTTGTATATTAACTTATTTTTTAGACTTCGTCTTTAATCACAATTACTTAAAGCTGTTAATGAGTATACATGAGGTAATTACAAAAAAAAACTTTTAAGTATGTATATTTATAATATTCTTTACTTTAGCTTTACACAACTCAGGAATGGGATTGTTTGAACGTTCGCTCAATAGAAAAGCATCAACAATTATAAATCATAAAGAAGAGTTCAGTCATTCATAGCTGGTATAACTAAAGGTATGTATTACTCATATAACTAATATATGAGCTAGTATATGTGCAAAGTATATTGCTAGTATTATTATTAAGCTTGTATATAAATATGTATCATTATATGCCATGTAAAAGACATAGTATACCATATATTATATTGTATAGTCCATTGTATAGTACATTGTATAGTACATTGTATAGTATATTATATAGTATATTGTATAGCCTATTGTATATTTCTATTGTATATTTCTATTGTATATCCTACTGCGCAGCAAGCATATGAATAAAAATAAAATCCACCAAATTTACCACCAATTTTTCGATATATGGATTTACTACCATACTTTTATCACCAATTTTTCCATATATGAATTTACTACCAAGCTTTTACTACCAATTTTTTTATATATGGATTTACTACCATACTTTTACTACCAATCTGTCTGAAACTAAGCCAATCAAGCATGTTGCCTTACTATTCAGTTAATTAGTGGCAATACCACTATAATTAGTGGCAAACATAGCTCATTTACCACCAATTTTTTCAATTAAGCGTAGTGTGGCCAGCCACCAAAATTTCTACAAATTAGTGGCAGAACTACACACAAAGATAGTGTGGCAATACCACTATAATTAGTGACAAGCATAGCTCATTTACCACTAATTTTTTCAATTAAGCGTAGTGTGGCCAGCCACCAAAATTTCTAAAAATTAGTGGCAGAACCACACACAAAAACGGTGTGACAATACCACTATAATTAGTAGCAAGCATAGCTCATTTACCACCAATTTTTCCTGCTTTAGCGTAGTGTGGCCAGCCACCAAATTTCATGCAAATTAGTAGTATTGCCACACCAATTTCATTCATAGTGCTTTTTGTTCTTGTCCATTAATCAACACGGCAAAGACTTGTAATACTATCAGCAATCACAATAATAATAAAAGAAAAAACATTAAGAATAAATATAACAATAGAATAATAAAAACAAATTGCTTACCAGGGTGTGAACTCAAATACATCAACCAGAATAAAAGTAAATAAAGCGGAAAAGAAACAGGAAAAAAAGAAATAAGAAAAAAATAAAGAAAAAGAAGAAAAAAAGTGGGCTTTCAAACAGAAGGCAGTTTAGATGAGAATTGACTCTAGTAAAATACAATAGTAATAAAGTGAATAGTCCAAAATTATATTATAACACTAAGTTCTATGTTAAATATTAAAGAAGTTGTTCAAGGTTATAAAGAATTTTATGGAAAATAATATATAAACTCTTTCTTTTCTCAGCTATTTCATAAATCTACTTTATATCAACTTATTTTGTATGTATATCTTTGATTAAACAGAAATAAATATTTTTCAACCCATACATTTATTTTATTTTAATAATTTATTAATATATAAAACTTTAATAAAAATACAATAAAGAAAAAATGCCTTCCAATAGCAGCAGAAAAACAGACCGTAAAGGAAAAGGAAAAGCATCTGCAAGTATATCTACCTCTGCAAACCATGTTTTGGCTGGCCATGTGGCACCTCGAGAAATTGCCCCCAGTTTCTCATCCTCAACTATTCAAGATCAGCAATACGTGGAAATTGTTGAAATGTTTAACAAAGTAAACAACAGTATCAACGGTGTCAAGGATGACATTGCTGCTGTCAATAGCAATATGACAGCCTTTAAAAACAGGATGGGCGTTGTTGTTGACACGTCTGGAAAGACATATACGGCATTTGCAGACTTTGCAACTGTCTATGCCAATGATCAAACTCATATGGCTAGTCTAGCACTATCTCCGATGTCATCCTATGTCCCTCAGATCTCCCTCAGTGATGCCGAGGTTTCTGTCATTATCTTGGTAATTAATATTAATATATGTTAGTATCAACAATTTATTAAACAACCTGCATTTAGAAAATCTTTGTGGAAAGGTTGTGGGACTGGAAGTTTGAGTCTGACGACCCTGCTCTTGTTGCTGAGAACGAGAGTAAGAAGAAGTGGAACTTGAATGAGAAGATTAACTACCACAATAACATAGCTGTTATCAACTACTTGAAGAGCTACATTAGCGCAAGACTTGCCTAGCTGATACTCACTTATGGGTGATAAGTGATAAAATCAAAAGCAGATACAAACACAGTCATCGTTCTTTTTATGAGTCTCCTGAGAAGAAGGCCAAGAAAAACAACAAGGGGAGAGCAAACAGTTGTACTCCTTAGGTTTGTATATACAATATAAAAATTTAATTCGTATATTACTATTTTCTCAAGCTACAAGCTATATAACCAGATGTCTATCCGACACAAGTCAACATACATGGACAACTGGGTAGCTATTGATGCTGCAATAGGATATAAGACTGGAAACCCTGTTGAGAAGGTCTATCTCAAACTCTTTCAGAAGGATGCCATGTCTGATGGTGAGTCGGATATTGAGATTGTGGACAATCTTTCACGATGGTGTTTGCATGTGGCTCGCTCCACTTGGAGAAGTGAAGAGGTAAATAATATTTAGAATAAATAAATAAGTTTTATAACAAGAAAAATAAAGAACTAATAAAAATAAATACAGTTCAACAGATTGTTGACAATGGTTGATGACATTGATCGTATCTATCACGTGTCAAATGCGGACGTGGGAACAAAGCCAAGAATGAACAGATATCCAGCAACATTGTTGCCTTGCTCTGTTTCTGCCACCCTGTCCCAGTCATTGCCTCGTTGGGCAATCAGCAATGAATAAACATTTTCTTTTTTACTATGTTCTGTTGTAGGGCCAAATAGTAATAATTGAAATTGAATTGATTAAAGGAAATAATAATAATAATAGAGGATAAATATATAAGTAAGTGTGTGTATGAGAATTAATAGTAAATTTTTTTTGGTAAAGGAATCGCGAGTTTTTTGTTGACGTTTTTTGTAGTTTTGTAATCTACTATTGCAACTGTCATGAGAATCCGATGTACAGGCAGGATGCTTTGAAAATCTTACTTGTAGAGTTCATTGTGTAACAACTCAACTCCTTCTGATTCTCTTGTTTTCTCAGAAGTGGGTTTGAACCATTTAACAAATGCAAATACATTCTGACTACTATGTGGATCTCTGTGTGTTAGAAAAGAAACAGTTGGCCTAAATTTGTGAACAAAAAAGTACTGAATCTCTCCAACATATGCATGTTCTGATCCAGCTCGTTCAGTGAAGTATGCTTGTATGTATGATCCACGGTCATTTGTGCTAATACACCCTTTGTAGTTTTGCCCAAGAAGATCAATAGACCTCACCATTTCGATCCAGTCATTGACGAAAGGTGAGTCATCAATTACATCTTTGTAACCTGAGATCTGAGGATTCTTGTATGCAACTTGATAGTATTCTAGAAGACAATCATATTCATGTTTTAACATAAATGATAATGGTCTTGTTTTAAATGGCAAGACGGATGATGGCAGAGGCTTATTTCCACAAATTGTCATTGAAAGATTCTGTGAAGTTTCAAGACATTTGGAAATTGAGAAAGAGTGAGAGAGATAGGTAGTGTTATTATTGTTGTTGTTATTGGTGTTAGTGTTGATGCTAGTGCTAGGTATTGGTGTTGGTGTTGGTGTTGGTGTTATTGTTGTTGTTGTTATTGATGAACTTATGAAAAATTTCAAAACACGCAAGTGTATGCATAGGTTTCAGAAGTTGACAAACAAAATCTCCTTTTCATGACTCTTCAATGAACTGTCTCATAAATGTTGTTTCAAACCCGTTTCTTCGATTGGTCTTGATATTTTTCAGAGCACTATTATATCTTTTAAAGCTAAAAAGCCAATAGCTATAGACGGGCCCAAAGGCAATCATTGTCTGACGTAAGTGCAGATGCAGATGCAGATGCATGTTGGGAGAGAGAAGGTCCAGATCATGTAATGTCTCACACCCTTTATAGAATTCTTTTAAGTATTTTTGGTCTTTCTCAATATCTTCTTCAGAAATACTAGGCTTGGTGAAGTATCTGCATGCGTTAACAAACTCTATTTAGTTTTTAAACTCTGGCAATAGCAATACATCCCTCAGAATCACAGAAGAGTATGCAAGGCAACAAAACTTCTACTCATCAGTCTTTATATAGGGAAATCTCTTGGCAATTTTTGTCCCAAGTGACATGTAATTGGGTGACAGCACTACCTTCTCAACAGCCTTTTGCATGGCAACGAGTTTTTTATTGTCAATTAATCAATCTGCAACCATTCTCTCCAGCATTCTTTTGGAAGTACCTAAGAAAAGATTATGTATGGGATTGATGATCGCGCAGTGGATAATGTCAAAGTACCAAAGATTATAAAGTTCAGACCAGTGAACGTCATGTGCAACTTCAAGATGCTGTCTTTCAGTTGGCTTGGTTGCATTTCTCTAGATCTCTGCATTCTTACAATTGACATTCTTAGTGCGAAGGAGACACTTTGAGAAATTGAATCCAGAATAATCAATGGAACTAGTTCCAGCCAACCTCAAAAATGGACACATACACTTGTGGCATGCATTTGTACTTGTATAGGATGTGAACTCACATTCTCTCCTTGCGCCAGGTATATCACATGCAACTATGAGAAGGGCTGCTCAGATAGAAGTACCATTTGGACATTAGTGAGTTTTAATCTTAATATCTTTGTATAGCTCTATCAACTCATTCACAAGTAGTTTCAGATAGTTGTTTATATCAGACATGCTCGCTTCTTTAGACCCTGGCATTAACCCACCAAGAAGCAAGTTCTTCTTCTTGAACTGCTCACGGTGTGGAAGATTGTTGATTGCAAGATACACCCGGCTTAGGGTGAAATTGACTTACTTCCAACTCCGTCATGGCTTCTTTCTATGCAAAAAGATTATCCTCTATTTTCATTTTATTATAATTCTGTAATCTCTAATAAAACAAATCACAATGCCAAAGAACAATAAAGCGAAAACTACTAACTCATATTATAAGACAACAGATTTCAAAAAAGAAATGATTATTAGAAGATATAAAAAAGAACGTAGCCCCTATGAAATTTCAGATGCAGAAGGCATACCCCAATCAACTGTTTATTGTATAATTAAAAAATACAAGACAAAGAATACATGTGCTAAGAAGGAGCATCTGGGAGCCTCTAAGAAGCTATCATCACGGGCAATTCGTTATTTGAAGTTTACCACAAAAAAAAATAGACACAACACATTAGCTACTATCACGCGCAGTGTTAAAGAGATGCATGACATCTCAATCAGTCAAGCAACAGTACGCAAATATTTGCACAATATGAACCTTTGCTCTTGTGTTGCTGTAGCCAAGCCTTACCTATATGAAGCACATAAGAAGGCACGCTTGCAATGGGTTAGGGAGCAAAAAAATTGGTATGATGAATAGACATCAGTAATCTGGAGTGATGAGTTCAGATTCACACTTTTTCAGAAAGGTGGACAGCAATATGTTTGGCGCCAACCACATGAGAAGTACGACAATGACTGTCTGGTACCAGCAGTGCAAGGGTTGGGTGGTTCAGTATCAGTTTGGGAATGTATTTGGGCAGGAGGTGTTAGCGCACTAGTTACATTAGATGACTACACGACAAAATAAATATATGTCCAGACACTGAGGGACAACTATCTTCCATTTCTTGCTGCCCTTTCAGACAAGGACACTACTACCTACCTTCTCCAAGAAGATAATACCAAGCCACATAAGAGCAAGTTGGCAGAACAGTAGAAAAAAAGAAAAGTTGTGGCTATCTTATCATGGCCTGCAAAAAGTCCAGATCTCAATCTAATTGAGAATATGTAGAGCTACCTTGTTAACAAAGTTAGAGATAGAAGACCCCACCCTACTACGCTAAAATAACTGGAGGTTGCTTTGTTGGAGGAGTGGGCAGAAATCACAGCAAGTACTTGTGTGAAGTTTTGCCTAAGCATTAAATATTGTATGATATTAGTTAGGAAGAAGCATGGAGGAGCTATTAACTATTAAACCTCCATCAACTTTTAATATAAATGAGCAACATATATTACAAAATTCTCCATTTATTTTTTGTTTTTAAGGATTGTGTCTTTGAGAACTTATTTAACCTTGAAAAACAGAGATGTACTTCTTTGATTTTAGTGCAGTTGAAAGTAAGTCAATTTCACCCTAAGCCAGGTGTATATGGCCCCACAGGAGTAGATAACAACATCGAACGGCTGAAACCAGTCAATTTTCAGCATGAGCATGAGTGATTGCTTGGTATCAACAAAAGCTATACTATATATGTCTACTATCACATTTCACATCGCATCATTGTACACTGACCCATATTTAATTTAAGTATTTTTTAAAATCCCGATTTTTTTCAATGAAAATATACAACTTCTGTACATCTTTTTATTATCTTGACGTATAGCTAGAGCTCTGAAATAATTATGAATAATATATATTAGCTATGTGAATAGGTATATGTAATTTATTAGAAAGTTTAATAGTAGGTATGGAATCTATTATTTTTTCTAAGTTCTTTGATTCGATTTGGCATTGACATGCAATGTGCTTTCACTACTTTCTTCGGTATTTTTTTCCATTCTTCTTGAAGAGCTCTGGTCAACGAGTATGAATTCGTTGGCTTTGCCCTTCTAGCTCTCAGCTGGCGTTCCAAGTATGCCCAAATGTTTTCTATTGGGCTCAGATCAGGGCTGTTTGCTGGCCATGTCATCACTGGCAGATTCACCTCTTCTTTGTATTCTTTTGCCAAAATACCTTTATGGCAGAGCGCATTATCTTCTTGGAAAATGAACTCACTATCTTTCTTTTGCTTAAGGTATCAAAACCAGGGCATAAAATGAAGTCGTAAGAGTCTTATGTATTTCGTCTGATTTAGCGCGCCATCGACAATTACAAGTTTTCTCACTCCACCAGCCCAAATGCACCCCCAGACCATCACTGAGCCTCCTCCGCCTTGTACTCTTGGACGTACATAGCCTCTTCTATATTTCTGTGCTGGAGTGCACCAAAAACGCACATTTTCTGCCCTTGGATAAACCATGAATCTGGACTCATCACTCCAGATTACCCAATTCCACTGTTGATTGCGACGACAAGTATCTCTTGCAAACTTTAACCTGTTTTTTATGTGCCTTTCCTTTAGCAAAGGCTTCTTTGCAGCAACACAAGAGCGTAAACCAATCTTTTTTAAGGAATTACAAACAGCATCCCTCTTGATGGGTACACCTGAAGATTCCTGAATTTCAGCTGTAATCATGTCTAATGTTGCAGTTGGGTCATTGCGCGCAATATTTCCCAGAGCTCTCAAATCACAATCATTCAAGAGAACAGGTATCCCTTCACGTTTTTTGGTAAGGGCAGTACCCGTTTTCTTCACTCTCTCAATGGTTGTTGTCACTGTCATGTAGGGTAGCTCATACTTGTGTGCAATCTTAACCATGGGAATTCCAAAGTCATAAGCACCTACAATCTTGCCTTTCATGTAATCTGAAAGTTCGGAACTCTTTTTACAAGATTGTTTAATGATTTTAGGAGATATGAGAAGATTTGATTGAGAAAAAGAATGAAAAAATAAATAAAAACAACAATGGGTGCTTTTTCTCAAAATTTCCTTTTTGGTAATATACGTAAACTTATTCAAGGTCAGTGTATATGCCAAACAAAGTGTTATCTATTTTCGGGCTACTGTTTCATGAGTTGATTTTGTTTTCAAAATCTGGGCATTGAAAAATTGTTTTTAGGGCTTTCTTGACAGAGTGTAATACATATGTCGTTTTGTGTGCTTTTGATTCAGGGCCAGACTTAAACAAGCTGATGTCACACAAGGAGGTTTTACCAAAATTGGAGGATGGACAACACAAATGGGCGGCTTCATTATCATATATGGAATGACATTTGCTATATGCAACATACTTCCTGACACCACTTGTCAATGCTTCAAATCTGGCCAAACGTTTGAGGCCAGCAACACTCACGGGAAGGTGGAATGTGTTAAATAAAAACTGGAGAATCTTGTTGATTATGGCAATCAGGATTACAGCTCCTTCATCCACGACGTATAGCGAGACAAAAAGAGCAACTGAAATAACAATGAATCAGTGAATCAAATTCAATTCCGAGATTGATTCCAATGAAGAATCTTTAAGTTGATTTTCTTAAAGAACATTAATTAACTCTCTATTTTTTAGGATATAATATTATCTAAAGCTATGTACCCACCTTCATCATTTTCCACCTCAACATTGGATTCATCTTTATATTCTCCTTCTTCTTTGTAAGTGCCACTTGTATACTGAGCATTATCTTCAGGGCCAAACACGCAATTGGTTTCAGAGAAAGGTTGGTTTCTTGTCCATATATCCAAAATGTCATTTGTGTCACTCAGGTCTACAAAAGCAGAATGCTAGACCCAAATAAACCAATGTAATAAAGTAAGTTTTCTTACTTCTAAGCTCAGAATTCATTTCAACATCTTGCTGTTCAAATTTGAAACTATCTTCCTCTTGATTTACAGGCTCAGAAACAGCACTACTAATTGTATCGCATATGTCTTCATGAGTTACACATTTATTACTATTATTGTTATTATTATTATTAATATAATTATTATTATTATTATTATTATTATATAAAATAATAAAAAAGGGAATGATATAAAATAAAAGTAAAATAAAATAAAGTAAAGCAAATGTGTTAACCATACGCATTTAAACATGTGTAATATCAGGATTACAGTAGTTCCTCGATAATTTCAAGGCCTAGGGAAGGCCAAGTGCCTTGAAATTATCGAAGAGTGAAATTAACGAGTTCGGAGTATATATTTTCCGCCAACTATGGGCGGAGTTTACATTATTCTTTAATAGAAAAAAAATATATCAAGTAATGATTCGATATGCTTCAATCCTCTGTTTAAATTCATTCTAGTTAAATATAACCCCTGGCTGCATTACTGTTTTCTACCCCCCCTGTCTTGTAACCAATTATTGTTTCAAATTCTTATTCAATCAAATAATAACAGCTTTTTGGTATGCTTTTAACTTATTATATAATGCTCATCTAATATCATTTTCAGTTTTTTTTGATACTTTAATGAAATCTATCAAATCCAGAACTAAACAATAAAAATGAGCAAAAAAAACGTTTCACTTAATATTGCAAATCATCTTGAGATTTGTGATATTAAAAAGAAAAAGCCATCTATGAGTAACCCCCAATTGGCTGAATGGGCAAAGGAAACCTTTGGCCTTCAAAAAGCTCCTGATGCTTCTACAATCTCGAAGATTTTGAAGAGAGGAGACCAGGGCTTGATAATGCAAGCCGACGTAAAAAACAGAAAGCGTGTTAGAAAGGGAAAATGGCCTGTATGTAATATATCTCAACATTATGCATTTTTGCTCCATATAAAAAATAAAATTAACCTTATTATATTGTCACACAACTATAGCAAATTGAAGAAGCAGTGCTTCTTTGGATCAACATTACTGAAAATAATCAGATTCCCATCACTTGGGAATTGATTAAAACTAAAGCTACTATTTTCGCTGAAAGAATAGGCGTTAAAGACTTTAGTGCTTCTCAAGGCTGGATAGAGAAGTTTGGAAAGCGTCATTGCAT
This sequence comes from Phycomyces blakesleeanus NRRL 1555(-), assembly GCF_001638985.1. Lineage (NCBI taxonomy): Eukaryota > Fungi > Mucoromycota > Mucoromycetes > Mucorales > Phycomycetaceae > Phycomyces > Phycomyces blakesleeanus. The sequence goes on along the minus strand of NW_017265173.1, from coordinate 294,881 downwards.
TAAAATGAATCGAATTCATGGTGAGGCTGGTTCTACTGATATAGAATTGCTTCAGATTGACAAGGCTGCCATCAAAGAGAAGATAGAGGGATATAGTGCTCATGACATATATAACTTTGATGAAACAGCACTCTTTTATGCTGTCCCACCAAGAACAACAATTTCTCACCAGAAATTTTCTGGTTGGAAAGATAACAAGAAGCGCCTGACTGTAAGTCTCTTATGTAATGCGGACAGAATGGACAAGTGGTCCGATGTACTGATGATTGGGCATGCAAGAAGACCAAACTGCTTCAACAAGAACAACAAGAAGCAAGAAGCAAGTGATCATGGATTCTCCATGTATCATTACAATAGCAATGCTTTGATGACAAGATCGATATTTCATGTTTTCCTCCGTCGCTTTGATTATGCCATGAAAGCTCAAAAGCGCAAAGTTCTTTTGATTCTCAACAATTTCTCTGGTCATATAGTTGATTATACACCTACAAACGTTAAGCTTCTTTTTTTGCCACCAAACACCACTTCCCACCTTCAGCCATTGGATGGTAGTATCATTTGGGCTTTTAAGACTTATTTCAAGCATAAACAGTATGCCAAGACATATCAGTATATTGGCATGATTCAAAATGGCCAACAAGATAAAATTGGGCCAATTGATAAAATCTTTGAAATTGATCAATTGTGGGCCATGAAATGGATAAGAGAGGCTTGAGAATCTGTCTCGGCAAAGACTATTGAGAACTGCTGGAATGCAACAATCTTTCGCTTTATTGAAGACAAAGATAGTGAAGGTAGTAGTAAAACAATTTATTGGTTATAATAGTAGTATAATCTTTCAATTCCACTTTCTTAATATTCTAAATATAATTTATAGATGTAAACCAGGCTATGATTCAGCAAAGTCTGGCTGAAAAGGTTCTCGTTGAGGGTTTAAAAGAAACCCTGGACAAGATTGCTGAATCAGGTCTTCTGTCGCTGGAAGATTGCCCAACAAATGAGTCTGATTCACTCTATGAGAGACAATGCACTCATAGAGTGGTCAATGAAAATGAGATCGCAGATCTTGTGATGGAAGAATATGACGCCGACGAAAATGCAGCCAACAACAGCAATGAAGAAACTGCTGAAGTGGAATCAGCAGTTTCTTTTAAGAGAACTTATTCTGCTTCGGAAAAGTTTGAGTGTGTTTGCACGCTTTTGGATATCTTGGAAGACAAAGATATTGACAGAGACTTGGTCAGTAAGGTTGAAGGCCTTCGAAACAAGTTCCGGAAAACTGCGAACTCAAAGCAAACTAAAGTCACCAGCTTCTTCAAGTCTTTTTAAAATTTATTCTTTTTCAAATAAAATAAAAACAATTTTCTATAAGAAATATATTTTTCTTCATTTAAAAATAGAAAAAAAAAGTTAGCAGCCAAGTACAGTCAAAGCTTGATTTCGTAATATGTTTGTAAATAGTAACAATTGCAAATAACAATAAATAGTAATGACAGATAGAAATAATAAAATCTATAATAAAAACTTTTATAACAAAACAAATTAGAATTATATTTATATTTTTCAAGTAAATAATTTTTACTAAACAATTAATAAATGAAACTTAATCAAAATATAGCACATATAGTTTTATTTTATTTCTGAAAAAAAAATGAAAAAAAAATTCTAAAAAAAGTAAGCTAGATGACAACTTGATAACCCAGTGTTTGGCATGAAAACTTATCGACTTGACATTGATGTCAATTACAAAATCGTAAAAAGCTAAAATTAAAAAAATTTAAACCAAGCTGTAACTATATTGCTCTCGTCTGATTGGCTAATTTTTTTTTTTAAGGATTCAAGGCCAAAAAATTTCATGAAAGTGAAATTAACAAGAATCGTGAAAGTTAAGCCCTATTTTTCGAGTTGGGTCTTCAGAGCCTTGAAATTATCGAAGCGTGAAATTAAAGGGGCGTGAAATTATCGAGGGACCACTGTATCTTTTTTTTGATAACGTTTAAATGCTTTAACAGATACACAACTGAGTCCTAGTGTCTTGCTTTTACAGATAGAGCATTGACACTCTTTTCTAACAGTTGGTTTGCAAATAGGAGCCATTCTAAAATGAAAATAAAGGTTTACAATATTATTTAATAGTAAAGAAAGAGACTTCAAAGAAAGCACACTTTAATTTTTATTGAGTTTGATATTGCATTCTAATGCTACACAGCTGTCAGTAGCCAATAGAGTAGCTTAAAATACTATTCAAATATTTTACTTACAAAAGTAAGCTGAACTACAATTTTATCTATTCTGTCTCTCAGAACTTAGGTATACTTTCCATATGCAAAATTGATTTATTTTTGTAGTGAATGATGACCAGCAACTGAACTGTTTCTGCATCTCTGTAAAAACAGATATTACAAGCTTTAAAGAAACTCAAGAAAGACAAGGTAAAGAGTGCAGTATTAGACACCTTGCTATGGCCAACATAATTCTGATAGCCAATAGTTTTGCAAAGCCAGGTTACCAAATTTATTCCAATGTAAATATTCAAGACATAGTCCTTAACTGCCTGGCTATTATATGGAAGAAACAAGATAAAGAGAGTATTACAACACAATTAATTAACTTCACATATAATAATATAAGAACATTACCCTGGGTACATATAGTTGCAACTAGCGTGATTGGACTGAATATTGTCAGAAATAACAGTCTATCATAGATCTCTGCAAGTATAATACAGCTCGATTAGTAACCTACTAGATGTCAGTACAGCGTCAATCCACACAAACTCTCAATAGCATACATTTAGCCAATGATTCTATATATAAAGTTGTTTACTACTTACAGCTCTAAATTGCAAAGCATTATTTGGTTCAAGACTTCTTTAAGACAAAAATAAATAAAGGTGTCAAGCTTTCTAATATTGATCACAAAACTTTGTATATTATATCAATGCTTCAACTTATATAATTATAGTAGGGGAGCAGAATTACATTTGATCTAGTTGATCTATAATACAAGACTATTATGCTTCTATGTATGTAGACAATGTGGCTACTGCAATGTGATATAATTAGACTGTAGCATCAAGATATTACGTTTTTCTAGATCCAAGAATCGCAGTTAACTGGAGTTCCAATGATATTGAAGAACTCAAAGAAAGCACAAACAAAGACTTACAAGTTGGACATGATTGGTAATACAGAAGTATGTCTAGTATTAACTCTTTGTCATTTCATATCCAAAATGCAAGACATCCATGAGTATATCCCTTTTGACTATACTCTCTTTCTTGGACACATCAACACTCATATGTCAATATCAGTCCAATCTATAGCAATGTTTAACTGGATGAAGATGATTATAAAAGAAGCAGAGATAGACATAATGAAGTGCTTGGCCCACTTCACTTGATCAGCTGCAAGTACTTGAGCTATTTTAAATTGACAATCAATGCATTAGATAAAATGACATGAAAACTGAAGCTTATAAGAAAGCATATTTGAGAAGTACTACTTTACGCCAGACAAGCAGCACGTCAAAGAAGCAAGAATGACTGAAGCAATCTTTGTCTCTTTTGAAAAACATAACCATATCTGCTGTTGGTGTGAAGTCAATGACAATTGTGTTAGATATGAAACACAATGACGAAGTTGACGAAATGATGACAGAAGATATGGTGAACATCTGCCCTTGGATAATTTGTTACTTGTTCCCTTCTAGTTAAATATGACATACCTCTCCCAATAAAACAGACCAAGCAGTTTATAGTGTGGCTAACTTTGAAAGATGTGAGAAAAAGGGGTATCCACTATAATTAATCATTTATAAATATTATAAAAAAAAAACGTGGCTTGAAGAGCATATAATCGCATCTTCTGTCATCATTTCGTCAACTTCCCCATTTATTATTAAAAGTATATCGAGTGAAATACTATAATCTAAATCTAATATATAAGAACAAGACTGTGCTTTTATTTTATTTTATTTTTATTTAAAAGTATAAAGCTTTAATAGTCGTATATTCTTTTCATATAGTGAAGAGTATGTAGTGGGTTAAAGAAAGATATTATTTGTAGGCAGTATTTGTAGGTGGCCCGTGTATGTGGTCCGTGTGACAGAGCTTTGACATTCATGGTGTACACTGATAAAAAAAATAGATTTCTATAGTGGGCCATTGTGCTCGGTGGTGTCCACCTGATTTAGAATTAGTCACACAAAAATATACTAAAAGTCAAAAGCTTTGAAAGTTATATGCGATGGAATGGAATGAGAAGGTTTCAGAAGTGCGATGATATGAATAGTGTATATGTGCGAAAGTTGAAAGCCAATTCTGAGAATGGCAGTGCATAACACTCTAAGTGTAAAAGAAAATAATGTATTGCTTTTGAGTGTTGAAGTTTTGTTATATAACTTCTATTTCAATATTTATTTTACTGTTGTAATAGAGTAAAGAAATAGTATGGTTTTTGGTGTCAATTTTGATAGTGCGGCTATGCTAGTGCTGGTACAGGTTTCAAAAAAGAAAACATTACTGTGGTTATCGGTTTCAATTTTGATAGTGCGGCTAAGCTAGTGCTGGTACAGGTTTCAAAAAAAATGGTACCGTGATTATCGGTTTCAATTTTGATAGTGTGGCGAATCTAGTGCTTGTACAGGTCTCAAAGAAGAAGCTGTTGGTGTGGTTATCAGTTCCAATTTGGATAGTGTGGCAAAGCTAGTGCTTGTACAGGTTTCAAAAAAGAAAACGATACTGTGGTTATCGGTTTCAATTTTTAAAGCATTAAGAAGTTTATATGGACACGAATGTTTGACCGAAAGCTTATTTTTTGTTAGACCCGTGTATACAGTGGACGGCTATCAAAAAGATAAAATAAAGAGTATTTCGATTTCTTTAAAACGAGTATGCTCTGTTTTTGTATTACGTCGATTTCTATCTACTTTAAGTTGTAATATTATATGAATGGCGATCCCGAAAAGGAATGAGGGTCCTTGAAAGGGATGACGGGATGGAGGGTTGGGGGAATGTAGAAAGAGGATTCAAGCCATCGCTAAAACAGTTTTTTTTGTATTATTTAGTGGAAAGTAAAGACAGCATTGTCTGACATAGATGCAATTAAGATATACGAGCGAGGGACACTTCCGCTTCAACTCATTGAATAGCTTAAGTAGCCATTACGGCAGTTCGGTTGGCGTTCAAGGGAGTATCATGAAGCACAAGTCTGAAATAGGCTGACCAAATTGCGTTCATAGTGCAGTCGAGAGCAGTTTGTATTTTGGCAGATGTGATTCTTATTCGCATTGAGGTAAGAGGGCCATGTAGTATGAGCTGTGTAGGTTGCAGTGCGGATGTTTTTGCTATGAACCTGTTCATGATGATATGACATTCTGAAAGTTTGGTAATACAAGCCCAAAAGAGATGTTGATCATCTAAGTTGAGCCAAATTAAGCAGTTTGGACTATCAATATCCTTAACTTCTCTATCAAAACGTCTTTGGCAGCTTATAATATTTTGATGTATCAGTCTCTGCCATATTGTGAATGTTTTATGTGGGATTTGAATTCCAAAACTTGCGTCAATAGTTTTCTGAAGCGTGAGGATAGGTAGGTTGGGATATCGGCTATGGGTGTGTGGGTAGCAGAGCGAATAAGCTTTGGGATGAGTTGGTGAATATAAAGGGAATTTTCTATTCCATGTGAAAGGAAGACATTGAAGTGGCAGGGAATGGTTGAGAAGAAAGAATCAGTGACGGAATTTTGAGGTTGGATAGGAAGGTTGGTTAGAGCAGAGAATCACGCAACCAGTTGCCGTTTGCCGTGATCATGAAGACCAAGGATGGAACGTATAGTACCCCTGGCCTCCAAATTCCATAGTCCCTACGTCTACGTATACACCCAATTATGAAAACAGATCTTAACGGACACCATTTCGCATTCTGATTAATTACAGTATTTTCTGTTAGGGTATAACGTTTTGAAGTAGCATGTTAAATGACTAGTTTATTATATACGCATACGCACGTAAGTCTATATATTTACATATCTATATCTTAATTTCTATACATGAGATATCTTTGCCTAAGAAAATATTGAAAGTACACAAAGTATGTAGGATTTATTTTAGGGCTAGTATCCCATTAAGAGTAAAACCAGATTCTCAGAGGGTACTCAACAGGATTTTAAAATATATTTTACATGTTGGTGTCCTTAATTACATAGCAATCTCATTGGCCAATGTCCAAATTTTGATGTCTATACAAAATTTGGTTGAACCCCCCTCCCCTTACACTTGGTATGGACAGACTAAAGGTTTTTTTTATAAAAAAAAAGGCAAGAAAAGGGGGCAAAGATCTTAATAGACTCTAATTGGCTAGTATTCTTCCATTGTCACTTGGGTTGAGAAGAAGAGTATATCTTTGATGAGAGCTATGTTCTATAGGGTGCAAGGTCTAGAATAACTTGTTATAATAGATTCTCACTTAAAGACAGAGACGGCATTATAAGCATGACTTTACCTAATATGTACTTTGCACTAATTTTGATCATTTTTTCTTTAAAAAAAAGGGTGTGGACAGTCGTAAATTAGTTTGATTGACTGAATTCAGGATCAACTTGTTTTAGCCTTTTTTTTTGGAACTTTTAATATGTCCACACCAACTGTATGCACCACATATCTTGGTTTTAGTTTTAACCTCCCTTTTTTCTTCTTCTTTTTAATCTTGATATTAATAATACTTGTATATAACCTACATAGAATGAACTGTGGCTAATATGTTTTTATAGTTTTGTTGGCTATGATCTCTATCTACAAGCCCAGCAACACAGAAAATAATAAACCTCTTGTTCTATTATATCTATCAATCAGACAAAGATATATGAAAGTTCTATAACTTTTTTTGCTACTGGTATGTGTATGTGTAGATTAGATACCCACTGCTTAATAACAAGTTCTTGCGTGACTTTTACTGCGGTAAGATGGTATAATTATTAATAAGTAAGGTTTCGTTTTATAATAGAAGTATATACATCAGCTCTTTTTAATCCTTTTTTTTCTTTCGTATTTTGGTTATTAGGTAATGAAGAGAACTGGCAACCGAGTTAAAATAAAAATATAATAAAAAATATAAAAAAAAACCCTTTATTTTTTCTTTTTCTAAAATAAAATAAAAACACCAAGACTTTAGTCCATCATGAGGTAATACTTCATTCAAGCATAGAAACACAAATAAGTAGTATTTGCTATATAGAAAGAAAAAAAGGAAAAAAAAACCAAATGACATTCACTTTATTACCATTAGTGAACCATTACAAGAAGTACAGGACATCGAGATTGAGGTAAGCAAGCATCAGTCTGTCATTGTCTACTCTCACCACATGCAACAAACAAGCCAAACAATCAAGCATATTTACATACATATATTAATATTAGTCCAACTGGGATGAAATTGTCGACAACTTTGACAATATGAACCTCAAAACCGAGCTTCTCCGTGGTGTCTATGCTTATGGGTGAGCTTTAGGACAACTGAAACGATTTAGTATATAGACATCTTATGACTTCCTTTATTAATAATTACTCTTTTGTTTTATTGCATGCATAAAACGTTGGGTCTTGTCCTCTACCCATATTATTAGTTTTGAGCGGCCTTCGACCATTCAGCAGCGTGCAATTATGCCTGTTATCAAGGGCCATGATGTTATTGCCCAGGCCCAGTCTGGCACGGGTAAGACGGCCACTTTTTCTATTTCCATTCTGCAGTCAATCGATGTGTCCTTGAAGCACACCCAGGCTCTGATCCTTGCCCCGACCCGTGAACTGGCTCTCCAGATCCAAAAGGTTGTGCTTGCGCTGGGTGACTTTATGGGTATCGAGTGCCACGCCTGTATTGGTGGCACCAACGTCCGTGACGATATCACCAAGCTCCAGTCCGGTGTCCACATTGTTGTCGGCACTCCCGGCCGTGTCTATGACATGATTAACACCCGTGGAGCACTCAAGACCGAGCACATCAAGATGTTTGTTCTCGATGAGGCCGACGAGATGCTCTCGCGTGGTTTCAAGGACCAAATCTATGATGTCTTCCAGCTCTTGCCCGAGACCACTCAGGTCGTTCTGCTGTCGGCCACCATGCCCTCGGATGTCATGGAGGTTACGACCAAGTTCATGCGGGATCCTATCCGGATTCTTGTCAAGCGTGACGAACTGACCCTGGAAGGTATCAAGCAGTTTTATGTTGCGGTCGACAAGGAGGAATGGAAGCTCGACACCCTCTGCGATCTCTACGAGACCGTTACAATCACCCAGGCTGTAATCTTCTGCAATACCCGCCGCAAGGTCGACTGGCTGACCGACAAGCTCCATGCCCGAGAATTCACTGTGTCGGCCATGCACGGTGAAATGGACCAATCCCAGCGCGATCTTATCATGAAGGAGTTCCGGTCCGGTTCTTCGCGAGTCCTGATCACCACCGATCTGTTGGCCCGTGGTATTGATGTCCAGCAGGTTTCGCTGGTCATCAACTATGATCTGCCCTCAAACCGCGAAAACTACATCCACAGAATCGGTCGTGGTGGTCGTTTCGGTCGCAAGGGTGTCGCAATCAACTTTGTTTCAAATGACGACGTCCGTATGATGAGAGATATCGAACAGTTTTACAACACACAGATCGAAGAGATGCCCATGAATGTTGCTGATCTCATCTAAAAAAGAAAGAAAAAAGAAAAAGAAAAGAAAAAGAAAACGCACAAAAATCAATACCAATTCAACAATTTAACAAAAAGAAATAGCAGTAATAATAAGGATAAGAATAAGGATAATATAGCAGCAGTAAAAATTATTTTCTTTTTTTCTATATATAAAAAAAAAACAACCACATTTATTATTAATATTATTTTGGTTTAAATCCATATATACTTCTTTACTTTGTATTACCTCTGAAAAAAAAAGAAGTAAAATGGATAGGGAAGGAAGGGAGAGCATGAGATATTACCTTTGTGTATTTTTTAATTGCTATTCTTTGTAGAGGTTAAAGAAGTACTCTAGTAAAGATGTATATACTTTAATGATAATAATGATAATAGAATGTATCTTTATTCTTTCAAGTATTGTTTATATTGAAAACATATAATATGTATAATATATATATAGATAAAAGATAGAGAAAAAGAGAGAAACCGAAGTCTTGTATATGTGAGTAAGTAAGTAATTGTGTGGTGGAGTATAAGTAATAAGGATAACTAAATGTATATATATATTTTTCTTATGTATATATAAATTTTATTTTGAATTTCTTTTTTTTTTGGAAATTTTTTTTCTAACTTCTTCTGCCTGCAGAGGGTCCTGGGCCACCACCAGGCTGAGTTTGTGGTGGGATCTGGGATTGGTCACCTCCTGGAGCAGCGGCATAAGGATGGTGGGTGGCAAGTTGCTGTAATTGGATCTGATATTTGTGGACTTGTTCAGGTGTCAACTGCGATTATCATTTAATTTAGTACAGTTGCGATTATGAGGAAATGGATAGATGTATATATATATATTTGTTGTTGATTAGTTAAATGGCAATAAATTGATTCGACTTGTAGTTTAATGCTTCTTGTAATATTCTGATCCATATACAAATAGACTATGTTGCACTCACTTGAGATAATTGAGGGTAGTAAGCATTAGGATCCAAGTGCTGCTTGTAGTTTGAAAAACAACATTAAATGTGAATACATATATAGCGAAAATTAAGCGATTCAATTCAATTCATTGATTTGTTAAGGCTTTACCTGTGTCTGGGCATATTGGGCCATCCCGGGTTGATAATAATTAGCATACTGAGCCTGATCGTAAACTGGTGCAGTCTGTTGCTATTTAAACAAGCAAACAAACGCACGTACAAACACAAATATAATTTAATAAATAATATTAATGATTATAAAATCCCTTACTGCGTCTGTTGTCTTAGCTGCTTCTTCGCGAGGAACGATATCAATCAAAAAATCACACATGTCTGTCTTTGAAATGGCAGTTGCGATATCTGAACGTTGCAATGTACGTCTCTTGTTCTCCTCAGCATGAACCCTATCATTATTATATTTATAGTTCATATTTGTTCTTATCCAAGTGTTTTATTTTGGTTACTTACCATGCGCGTCGTGTTAATTCAGCAATGAATATTTCGCAACCTTTGGCAAATAGGATTGGTGCCTAACAGAACAAAAAGAAAAATGTATATAAGAAATTGTAATTTACGTTTATTTGAATGTATCAGGTTCATAATGTATACATTAATTTTTGCATAATTGTCTATCGTTATTTTTAATGTGGTTCTAATATTTAATTATTGTTCATAATCTGTGTAAATTAAAATATAAAGCTTACTTCAGCACTGATCATCTAAAACAGCAACAGCGACAGCGACAGCAACAGATATAGAGATGAATCATATACGTTGAATGTTATATATATATATATGTGTGTGTGTAAAGTGTGTGTTTAAAATACAGTTTAATAATAATATTATCAAAATTATTATTTCCTACACCCATACACGCAAAAGATAATATATATAAATATATAGAATCGACTTTATACCTTTACATCCTGGTCAGTCTTCATTACTTTCTTAATACGTGCGAGTGGAAGTGGATGATTCTTAAAGTCGGAATCGAAATTCTCTGCCATTAACATCTGCTCTTGCCAGAATTCATTGAGGTTAAAGACAGGCTGTCCTCCAGGTGCGGTCGCGACTGGTGCGGTAGTGGTTGTTTGTGGTTGGAACTGCTGGGTTGGCATGGGATGCATAATAGACGATCCAGAAGTCTGTTGGTTCTGTGAAATGTCTTCTTGTGGATGCTTTGATGTCATTGTTTTGTAAAGAAAATTTTAACAAAAAAAAAACGTATTATATTTATTTTATATATATATATATATATATATATTTGGTTTCTTCTTCTTTGAAGTTGTAAAAACACGAGTGACGGATAAAGAACAAGTAGTTAAACAAAGAAGAAGAGTAAGAGAAAGAGAGAAAGTGACAAGAAAAAAAAAGAGAAAAAAATGACTTGAAATCATTATACAATATTTCACTACTACGTCACAGTGGTGGAAATAGACAGCACTCACGTCTGTTTTTCTATTAGTGAGTAAATCTTTACACAACACAATGGTTTACATTTGCAATTGAAGATATAAAAGTGCTCGATGGGATATTTTGAAGATTATTACAGTCATTTTTATTTTTTTATTTTCTGTTAATCGATTGATTGATTTTGATTGGTTCGTTGATTGATATGAATGATTGTAGTGTTCTGTCACTTTCCGATAACCAGTTTCTCGTATTCAGCAATATTGGCTAACAGAGACAATATCCATGAATTAGACTCTGATGCTTTGTCACTAACAAACAAGATGTGACTTCACTAATTTCACTCTACAAGAAAAACCTAGATGAAACAATGCTTTGCTTTGACCAAAGATCCAACGCGTCTTCTTCTTTAGACAATGTTTGATTTTGTGTTTGCTAGTTAATGCCTTTGTGATGATTTCAATCATAGTTTTTGTAGATTTACTTTAAGAGTTAGTGCAGCTACATAAGCACCCACTTATATATATATATATATATATTATAAAACCAAAGTCTTTATCCTTGTTCTTTTTTCTTTTCTTCTTTACTCAAACGAGTTTGTGGATCAGACTTCTATGTTGGAGTTTCATGTGTTGGTTCGCGCGATAGAGGATCAAAACGATGTCATCCAGTATAAAGATAACCAACTTATAATATATCTCTGCTATTATTATTTTTGTTTTTGTCCATACCGATTGTTTGTTTGAAGCGCAATTAAATTGGATTGGCGGTCAAGAAGAGAATTCATTTGTATGTGCCATGATGAGTATCCTTTTTACATATATTTTTTGATGTGCTTTAATGGGAGGATACTTGAACGTTTGTATTTTTTCACTAGGTTGTATACTACTTGTAGAATATGTACTAGGAATAAGCTTGGTTTGGCTTGTTTTGCTTATTCAACCAAGAATTATTTAAAGATATTATGATATGGTTGTGATGGAACATTGACAGATGTTGTTATACATTCCCACATTATCTACAACAAAAAAAGCCCGTACTTTTTTTTTATTTTTATAATGACCAAATAGTATAAAGGCGTAAAATATCAAAAGCTTGAATTGTCGGTCAATCGGTTGGTTGGTTAGTTTGCCAGTTGTTTAAAGAAAAAGGGAAAAAATCTAATCCAATAGAATTGCTTAAATATTTGATCAATTTCTTTATTTTTTCTTCGACTGACCATGTAAAAGATTATAACCGAAATGTGTTCAAATTATCAGAACAAAAAGAAGAGTGAAAGATAAATAAATAAATAAATAAAAAATTTACACATGGGTAAACTATTTTTCAATTTATTTTTTATTTTATTTTAAAAAAAAAAATTAATGTAACCTACCTTGAAAATATACACACTGTGAATCATCACATTGATACCAGTTCCCACATCTAAAGCATATACTATACGCTGTACACCATACACTATACATACAGAGATAAAGATAAAAAGATATTTGTACAAGAAAGGTCCTCAAGAAATGTACATTTTTTTTATTTAGTTTCAAATTTTAATAAAAAATATTAATAATAATAAAAGAAAGAAATATGATATAAAATTTTAGATGAAAAAATAAAAAATAAAATAAAGATTCCTATAAAAAAAAATTCAACGTCTCTCTCACTCTTGATATTGATATTATTTTATGATGACTTTGATGATAGCAACAACGTAAATAATATGAATAAAAATCATAAATCAAAAAAAAAGAATCAAAATCGAAATCAAAATATGAAAAAGAAAAAAAAAGCGTAATTTATGGTTCTCTCGGTAATGGCGTGGTTTACCATCAAGTGTGACAGTCGGGGTTAATCTACTTCAATTAACAGAGAGAGAGAAAAAAAGAAAAAGGGGAGAAATAGAAAGAGAATGAAGGGGAGGTACAAAACTTGACTGTCTTTTTATTTTTCTTTTTCCTGTTATTTCCTTCTCCACCACCCCTCCACTCTTCACCCTTACCTCTGCCCTCTTACCCCGACTCAACCACCCTCTCTCCCCCTTACCCCCCCCCCTACTCTACATAATTTCTTCTACTTTTTTATTATTATTTAAAAAAAAAGAAAGAAATAAATAAAAAATTAAAACAAGGTTCAAATGACAACTCTACAAGGCAAAAACTACACTATCGGCACCCGCAAGTCTCAATTAGCCATGGTACAAACCTACCTGGTCCGTGACCTTTTGCAGCGTGCCTACCCACAACATACATTTGCGATCGAAAGCATGTCTACATCTGGTGACCGCATTCTCGACAAAGCACTGAGCAAGATTGGCGAAAAGGCTCTGTTCACAAAGGAACTTGAGATTGCCTTGGAAGACGGCCGGGTTGATTTGGTTGTCCACAGTCTAAAAGACTTACCGACCGTGCTTCCGGAGGGTATGTATCTCGGTGCCGTTCTCGAGAGAGAAAACCCCCACGATGCTGTTGTACTCGCACCCCGTTTCAAGGGACTCACACTCGCCACCCTGCCCAAGGGATCCGTGGTCGGCACAAGTAGTCTCCGTAGAGTTGCCCAATTAAAACGTCGATACCCTCACCTTATATTTGACGATGTGGTAAGTGTGTGTGTGTGTGTGTGCGGACAAGGTAGTGGAGAGTACTTTCTTTTAAAAAAAACAGTTGGGAATCTAATACTCACATGTAAATTTGACATGACTTCTTTTCCTGTCCTTGTCCCTGATGTTTATGTTTATTAGCGAGGAAATTTGTAAGTAAAAGAAAGCAAAGAAGAAGAAAAAAGAAGAAAAAGATTGGCTTTTATTTATTGGATATTCATCATACCCATCATAATATTAATTACTTGTTGTGTTTTGCTGTTATAGGAACACACGTCTTGCTAAATTAGATGCAGATGACCACCATTATAGTGCAATTATTCTGGCCGTGGCTGGACTGGTGCGCCTTGGAAAAGAGGACCGTATTTCACAAATCATCGAGCCTTCAGATTCACTCCATGCCGTATCTCAGGGAGCATTGGGTATCGAGTGCCGTGAGAATGACTCCGAGGCACGTCAACTGCTCGAGGTTCTCAACCACACCCCGACCCGTATCCGGTGCTTGAGTGAGCGTTCGCTGATGCGCGCTCTGGAAGGTGGCTGCAGTGTGCCTATTGGTGTCAATACAACACTCGTGCTTGGGGATGAAAGCAAGATGTCGCTGAGTCTCCGTGGATTGGTAGCCAGTCTGGATGGCCAGCAGGTTGTCGAGTACGAAGATACCATCTCTCTGCAGGGCGCAGACGACGCAAAGAAGTTTGCCTTGGCAGAAAGTCTGGGAACTCGTGTGGCAGCCAAGTTGGTTGAGATGGGAGCTGACAAGATCCTTGATGCCCTTCGTCACTAAAGTATAAAGAGAAGAAAAGAAAAGAAGAAGAAGAAAAAACAATTGGAAAAAATGTGTAGGCATAAAATGCATAAAAACGAAGAAACAAAGAGGTAGTTTCTTTTTTCTTTGGATTCTTATTGGCTATACATACATACATAAATCACAAATATTGTTATTTGTGATTTATTAACTTTTTTTTTTCTTATTTTATTTTTTTTAAAGAAGAACCTTCATTCAACACTCGATCCCATCTTTCCTCCTTCTCTTCCTCCTTTACCTCCTTCACCCTCTCTCACTTTCTTCAACGTTCTTTTTTCTTTCCATTTTATCCATTCTACTCTACTCTGCTCTACTATACTATACTATACTTTATCCTATCATCTTCTATTCTTATTCTACTCTTATTCTTATATTTCCATTTACTTTTATATATATATATATATTAATTATATATAATTCTACACACACACACACACACACACATATAAAAAATTCCTCCCCACCCATGTTCATTCATCTACATTTTCTTTCTTTATCTCAAAATTCAATTCAATTCAATTCAATTCAATTCAACAAGTAATAATTAATATTAATATTAATATTAATAAAAATAAGGAAAAAGGAAAAAAAAGGGCATATTAAACTGGTTTTGATACATTTATACATACATAATAGATGAGTTTATTCGTATATGTTACTATTAATATTTGACGGGTCTTTTTTTTTTCTTGGTTTTTGTAAAGAAGTACACAAAAGAGGTCACTTATATATATTTATTTGAGAATGTTAATAAAGAAGAAGAAAAAGGAAAGCGTTGAGTTGAGTTGAGGGTTTGGGTTGAATTTTTTTTACCAAAAAGGAAGAAAGAAAATGATGATAGATAAATGGACTAAAGGAAAAGGAAACAAAAAAAAGGGGTTTTTTTTTAGGTTGAATAGTATAATAATTTTCTTTTTATGTAAAGAGGTTGAACTTCTTTACACATACAAAAAAATAAATTACATACAGTTATAGAGAATAATAGTAGAACAAACTCTTTTTTTTTTCTTTTCTTTTCTTTTCTTTACTATCATTATCATCTTGTTCTTCTTTTTTTTTGTACTTGTTTGTTTTGTTTTTTCGGGTTGTTTGTTTTGTTTTTGTACTTTTTTTTTTAAGTGGTTAAGGAAGTAGGGGAGAAAGGAAGGAGTAGGGAAAGAAGTTAAAAGTGAAGAGGTAGGAAGGAGTAGGAAGAGGTTAAGGAAAGATATATAAAAATATAAATATAAATATAAATATAAATAGGTAGGTAGGTAGGTAGGTAAAGGGAGACTGAGAGATTGTGAGAATAAATAAATAGATAGATAGATAAGTAAGAAATAAATAAAAATAAAAATAAAAATAAAAATGCGATGCTGAAAACCAAGGTCTATCTATGCGTTGGATCCATCCGACGCTTTGTTGTGGGTTGTACCATTTCCGTTCGCTGCGGTAGGTTGAACCTTGCTTTCATCAGTCCAGATGTCATAGTGCTTGACAAGGAAGGAGGCCAACAGACCAGCCGCACAGCAACCGATTGCTACACGAGAAATAAATAAGTAAAAAAAAAGAACAGGAGTAAAAGGAGAATAATATAAAGAAGATATGTATTTGTGTGTGTGTGTGTGTGGGGGGGGGGGGATATGTAGGACCTTTTTATAGAGATATAATACTATAAAGAAAAAAGAATAACTTACTGAATCTATAGATCATGTCAATTGCGTCCACTGAAACAATCTGCACTTGTCGTCTGGCTGCAGCAGGCAAAAACTTGATAAGGGCAATGTTCTGGATAGAGAAGTTCTGGTGCATCTTCTTGGACAGATCGGCAAGTCCTGCCTTTGTACGGAAACTGAAGATTGTTTCGGCAACACTGATACCACAAGCACCACCAAAGATACTGATATATGGATAAGATATGTATAGAGAGATTTAGTAAATAAAACAAACATGTCTTTTATAATCTCCTTTTGTCTTTTAGCTTTCTATGTATCTGTATATAGATGTATCACCCCCACCCCTTTTCATATGTAAAAGATAAAGGAGTAATATCTTCTTCTTCTTTTGGAAAGGCAATAATAAAGTATGTGTTTAAGGGATAAAAAAAAAGTGTATATGGACCATTGTAGAGAATATTGAATAACTTACCGGAAGAATTGACTGATAGATGTTGCAAGTGAAAGACTAAGAAAGAAGCAATCATTAGACCATGGCAAGAAAATAAAGCAACAGACTTACTCTTTGGGATCCGCTGCTACTTGACCAGCAACAATAAAGGTCTGTTTACAGAGACCAGTTCCAAATCCAAGGATACCGAGATAAAAGTACTGTAGAGAACGGGGCATGTCAACCGTGGTAGTCTGCAACAGGGCAGTTCCAACCACTGTCATGGCACAGCCTAGCCAGAGGATGAGTCTGTAGCGGCCGGTCATGGAGATGATGATTCCAGTGATGAAACTGGCAATGACAGCTGAAATGAAGAACGGCAAGAGTTCAAGCGCAGACGAGGTTGCAGAATCACCGTGCACCAGCTGGAAATAAAGTGGTACAAAGAACATGATCGCATAGTCGGTTGCACCACCCATAAAGTTTGCCAGACAGATTGCCATGTTTGTGCGGGACATGACAAACCGACGGGGGATAAAAGGATAAGGGACGACCCAGATCTCGCAAGCAATGAAGATCGCAAACAGCGCAAAGCCGACCGTAAAAAGAACAATACAGTTTGTCGACGACCAGGATGTGTTTGCACCTCCGACCTGGAGTGCAGCCAGGATACAAATTGTGCCTGGCATCATGAGGAAAACAGGAGCATAGTCTGCACGCTTCATCTGGACCCGCATTGGTTCATCGCTTACTCTATGGGTTGGAAGCTTGAAGAACACAACAATTGCAGCGACAACGACAATACTAAATGATTTATATTAATATTAATAAATAATCATTATGTTTCAATTCCAAAATTTAGTGTAAAGATAGATAGATAGATAGATAGATAGATAGATAGAAAGGTGCTTACCCAACAAAACCATTCATGTAAAATGCCCATCTGTTTGTTTGTTTGTTTATTTGTTTATTTTGTTAAAGCAAAATTTGAATGTTAGGATTATTATTTTCATTTGTAATTAATACCATTTGTCAATCTATCTCTATGGTTATTTGTTTTAAGGCTAGACAACAGGATTTTAATAATAGTGCACATACCTCCAGATACGTCGATCGGCAAAGTAACCACCCAAAAGTGGACCTGCCAATGTTGCTACACCAATTGCTACACCAAGACCACCCATGTACTTTGCTACATATATAAATAAATAAATAAATAAATTTGATAATTGTGTTTGTGTTTGTGAGAAAACTTACGTCTCTCTCGGGGTGAAACCAAGTCGCAGATAATAATAAGGAGAATTGTAATAAGACCAGCTGCACCAACACCTTGAACAGCTAGATTATTAGGATTATTATGATTATTTTTGATATTAACATAAAATAAAACAGGTGAGTAATGAATGTGTCGACAAGAATATAATGCTTTTAATATCATTATTACCTCTTGACATGATTAACATGAACATTGTCTTGGACGCACCACAGAGAATACTTCCAAACAAGAAGATTGATAGCGATATCAGATAGACAGTTTTGTGACCACTATAATTATTATTATAATTTTAAAAAAAAAAACAATGGGCATCGTTAGTCTGGTGAGAAATGAAATAAAGTACGGTCGAGTATGTAATTCAATTTTGTCTTTTTTTTTAAAAAAATAAAATAAAATAAAATATAGAAGGATTATTTACATAATGTCAGCAAAAATTCCATAAATTGGTTGGAACCCACTCGAGGTCAACAAATAGGCAGATCCAACCTAATTATTTGAGATTTGATTAATAAATAAATAAATAAAAATAAAAAAGAGGGAGATGAAACCAAATCCAATTCCACTGAAAATGATAATAAACAAAACTTACCCATCCGAGTTGGTCAGAGGCATTGAATTCAGACGAAATGAGTGGCAGGGCTGTTGTAAGAATTGTCTGATCGAGGGTTGCCATAAAAAGACCAAGTAAAAGACTAAAGAGAGGCACATAGAGATAGACAGATGTTATTTAATGATTCATTATAAATATGTTGTGTGTTACCTGACAAAGACAATGACAAAGCGAGTTCCACTCAATACAATGGGTGGTTGGCCTGTAGATCCAGCTGCGTGGGCAGAAATGTCATCGATCTCACTTGAGTCGACAGAGTATGGATAGTGGTTCTGGTGCGTTTTACTTTCTTCTACCATGGTTACAAGAATATGTGTATTTTGTATATTTATTTATGATATCAATAATATGTAATGATAATTACAGATATTGCTAGAATTATTATTATTATTATTAATATTAATATCTTTTCTAGAGTTAAAAAAAAAATAAAGCAAGAGGAAGGAAAGTGCAATTGGAAAAAATCCGGGAATGCAATGGATTTTAATCCCTTTTATGTATATTTTTTTTATGTATTGTATTATAATATAGTATTGTACTGTACTGTACTGTATCTATCGAGATTGACTTGAAGAAGAGGGATCAAGGATAAAAGAAGAAGAAGGAAAAAGGTTAAGGTACCAAAAAAAAATATAAAGTAAAAAAGGAAAATTATATATAAAAAAAAGAAAAGAAAAGCCAAAAGAGAGAGAAAGAGGAAAAGCAGGGGTATGGTGGTTTATTACGCACTAATCTACAAACCAATACACCTTTTACATCATCTATATATATACATATATATATATACATGTAAGCAAGTACGCAAGTAAGCAAGCAAGGAACCAAACCAAAGCGTCTCAAAATAAAAGTAAAACGGGTCAATATATTTTGGATAGTTTATGTACTCGAATGACTTGATAATAGGCAAATACTCATGTGCTTCTGTGGCAAATATATCTATGTGTACAATATCATTCTGATAGTCTAAAGGAGCTATTAAATGATCATTCATAGCCATCATTTTCTCTCTCTCTATTCTTTGCTTGCTTGCTTGCTTGATTGATTGATTTGTCTATGTACAAAACAATATATATATATATAAAATAAGAAGGAGAAAAGGGATTCTTATAGGGGTGAGGGATCAAGATAAGCCTTTTTTCTTTCTTTCTTTCTTTCTTTTGTGTGTGTAGTGTAGTGTAGTGTAGTGTATTGTACTATACTATACTATGTATAGCATAGGTATATTTAATGTATTTCTAATGTTCGTGCTGGGCCCATTTTATCCTTCTTGTAGGGTCTTTTTATTTTATTATTTTATTTTGGGATTTGAAATATATATATATATATAAGAAGCATTATTTGTAGCATTAGTATTAACATTAGCATTAGCATTAGCATTATTGTTGGTGCTAGTATTTCATATATATATCAAGGATCCAGCTCTCCGCCTTGTGAGATTGATGACCAGGTAAGGATTATAGAGTGGCGCTTTGGTTTCCCAAGGTAGCTATCGATCTTAATACTTTTATGATCTCAGGAGAGATTATAAAATATATACACACAGATTTGTATTTATATTTATATGAAAAATAATAACATTTCCATGTGTCAATGATATCCAGCACACATACAAACAATATTTCACATTGCACCACAGCATTTCAAGACGTTTTGTTATTCAAAAAGGCAATTGTAACGATTTTTGGGATTTTATGTTTATATTTTGGGTATCATTCTAGACTGTGCAGCCAAATATCATCTTTAAGTACAAAAATAAAAACACACAAGCACGCAATACATTAATGGTTTGAATCTTGCTTTTATTTTTTTTATTTTACAAATCACAATTCATTGCAACTATTCTTACAAAATCTAACACTCTATATACATTACATACACATACACAAATAAAAGTGAAAATAAAGGAGGCAAGGTCAAGGTCCAGAGCCGAGCTTATCATTGGAATGCTACAAGAAAGAAAGAAATTTTTTTTGCAGATATTTGATTCCATTTCACTACTCTATTTCTCTATTTCGATATCTTTAAACCAAGGTTTATCATCGTTTATTTAGAAAAATCATTTCTCTTTATATAAAACTATATAAAAATATAGACTCAATATTAAGCCTTATTATTGATGTTGCAAGTATTTCATATCCCTGGATTTACATATTGCCGTTAGTAGGTAGTATTACTATCTAGATTATGATTACAAACAATATAGAGACTATACCAGATTAAGCGTACATTAGATAAGTAGACAGGCAGACAAGCCAAAAATTAGACAAGTAAACCTTTTGGAAAGGACTGGTCCATAAGTCTATATTCTTATGTGTGTGTCTGTATATGCATTGTCGACATCGTCGTCGATCCAACACAAAATTCAAGTCTAGCATCATTTCTGAGGATTAGAAGGATCGGGCAGGAAAAAAAAAAGACAGAAAAGGATAGCAACGGATAGGAAACAATAAACGATGTGGATTGTCTATTTTGCATTTTACATTTTGCATTTCGCATTTCGCATTTTGCATTTTCAACAAACATATGGCCTCTCATACTAGTTATCTACATACATACATACATACATACATACATACATATATATATATATATATGTATGTATCTATGGTTATATATAGATAGATAGACATGTACTTTATTTTATTTTTGGGTGCTGTTTTCTAAAGGTTATATAGCATATTACATGCACTCTTATTCTTATATATATACATGGATCCTCAGAGAGATAAAGAGATTTACATACATTCAAGCATATGAAATTGACCAAACGATTGACTGGCTCTTTGTTTTTTTTGACCTATTTTAGCTTTACAAACCCAAAAGGCAGAGAATAATAGTAATCACAATAATCAGGAGTACGGCTTACATAAGGAGTCTTTGATAACCTTTTTATTTATTTAATTATATATTCTGTCTGTCTGTCTGTCTACTGGTTTTTAGCTGCATTTGTATTGATCTATTGGTTGAATAACTGTCGATAGATAGCTTAATATGTATGGCATACTAAACGTCCTTTATACACTTATATTTAAACATCAAGATAAAAATAAAAGGATTTGCCTAGACTAATGTTATCTATCTTTTACTTGCAATTGAAAGGAATTATATATATATATAAGGATTAGCCTGGTCTACTATCATAATAGCTAGTCTTTTTTACAAAATTCAAATATATACACATAATAGTTATATAATTATAAAATATTGATTTGTTGTACTAAAGAATGTGATGAGGAATTGGATAGATTTATTATAAGCCAAGAAAGGGATTCTTCTGGCTAAATTGTTGTACAAGACAGAAAGAGTGTGTTTAGTGTGCCTTGGTTGGTTGGTGTGTGGGTGGGTGGGTTTATTGTATTTCAATTCTCCTGTGCGTTACTATGTCTGCCAAGTATTCTTTCGAGTCATGGAAAGAATGCACCACCAAATATATATATATATATATAATTTAAAGGTATTCAAGGAGATTAGTATTTTGTGTGAAAGCCATGCGTTGATAGGGAAGCTTGTTTATTCAAAAGTGAAGGGGAAGTAGGAGGAGGTAAAGAAAGAATAGAAAAGAAAGAAGAAGAAAAAAGGTCAAAGGAGGAGGAGGAGGAGAGAAGGAGTTGAAGGAGGTATTTTTTTTTTCTTTTGATTTATTTATTTATAATACAAAGTAATATAAAAGAGCAAAGAATTAAAGGTAAAGATTAAGGTGAAGATGGAGAGAAAGGGGAAGGGGAACAGGAGGAAGAGGAGGAGGACAGACTTTTGGCTTGTTCCTCTTTTACTCATCTTTTTTGATCTCTCTTTGTATATCATATGTCATGTATGTATAGGTCTTTCTTACTCGTTGTATGTCTGTTGACAATCAATTTGCTGACACTGTATTTGACAAAAAGTATATAAAAGTAGTATACCTCTTCAAATTATTCTTCTTATTATTGTTCATTGTCTTTTTGGAAAATAACAGCAGCCAATATATGTATATACACTATTATTCTTATTGTATCTTTATTTCTTTGTAAATTTGACCAAAAAAAATGGTAGCTTTTTTGGGTCAACTACAATATACAATTAAGAAAGAAAAAAAATTATATTTCTCAAAGTATTCAAAAATATTCAAATACCTTTTTTTTTTCAATGTGCAGTGACGTCTATCAGTACAACCTCCTTGGTCTTTCTTTCTTTTAAAAAAAACAGATCTTGCCTTTTGTATTTCTATCTATATTTATAGACATGCGCGTGAGTGAGTGAGTGAGTAAGTAAGTAAGAAATTATATATATATATAGGAAGCTTCCCGCTTAATGACATATAGACCATAAGAAGAATAAGAATAAGAATAAAGATAAACTCCTTTCTTTTGATCGATTTGACATGATCATCTTTGTTTGATTTACTAAACACAGAATAGCAGAAGAAAGTTGTATATACACACTATTTCTTTGAATGTAAATCTATAGCCAACAAAAATCTTTTGTGAGTAGATCCAAAAGGGAGGTTTGTTGTGATTATGTCTAATACTCTATGCTTTACTCTCTTTTACCTTTAGTTCAAGGAGTTTGTTTCTTCTTGTAATAAAGTTAATTCACTCTTTTACCTATTTACTTGCACTTGTACTTGTACTTGCACTAGTATTCACTCTGCTATTATTATACATGTATATATGTGTGCATGCATGTGGGTGTGTGTGCGTACCTACAAGAAGAGTTCTAATTGTTACTATATTCTTTGCTTGAGAATTCTGTGTGAATTTAATAAAATGATCGTGAATTCCAATAAATAAATAAAAGGGTTAATAGTGGAGAAAAGAAGTATTATTGACGTTATTTGCTACATATCATTTCATTTCATTTCATTTCATATAAATTAAAAAATAATAATTGGATCCCTTTACCAGCACACACACACATACATATACATATATATATATATGCGTGTGACTATAGTAACATTTCTATTATAATATTCTCACAGGCAGACTAGGCATTAGCATGTTTCAATTTATCTTGTCTTTGTTGATTATAATAACACAAAAAAAAAGAGACACCGAAAGATAGGGAGAGGGAGAGGGAGAAAATGAATTGCTATATATATTATATTTAACATGATAAACAGCATTATATTTCTTATAGATAGAAAGAAAGAATATAAACCCATCAGAAACCAAGGGATCTGTACGTATTTCACATGTCTGGAACTACAAATACGAATATCAGAACGTTGGCCTGATTTACGCTTTGGCCAGCTTAAATAGAATAAAGTATTATATGTATGTATGTCCTTGTAACTATTAGGACTAAAACTAGAAAGCCTACATACATATCCAATCGTCTTAGTATCAGTATCAGTATCATTATCAGTAGAAAGGTATAAACTGTCAATTCATTTAAATCAATAAATAATAAATTATACAGCTACATAAAAGTAAGAATATTCAAGCAGTTTGTTTATTTTTATGTGCATCTATTTATTATACGCATACAAGCACAAATAAATTATCATGAAGCCATTAGTATGAATAGTAAATCGGTGATATACTATACTGTACTATGATCTCTAGAGTCAGTGCTATTCACGTGGCTTGAACTGAACTGATGAAATGATTGATCAGACCGAATTTTTGCTTGTCTGTGTGGCTTGTTTTAACTTTTATTTCCACACTTACTAACTTATCAGCACACAGACACACACACACATTCAATCATTCATTTGCTCACATATATATAATATATATATTATATAAATAATAATAATTATAATTATAATAATATCCATAATAATCATATAACAAACAACAGCCACGAATACAACTACGAGTACAGCTTTGACGACGACTATAATAATAGTAATAATAGTAATAATAATCTGTCTACTGCAAATCTACAATGGCCAGAATAAGAAACAAAAAACCACGATCAGACAAAACAGACTCGGAAGCCAATCAATCGTCTGCCGACAATCCCATTGACCTTACATCACCAGAACATGGTCCAGAAATAACAAATGGCAAGTCGACAAAGAAATCCACTTGGTGATTTTTAATAATCTACACACACACACATATATATATATAAAACAAAATCAAAATATATGAAAACCCCGTCTTGAGAAGATTCTTCTTTTTTTTATCCTTCTTCTCGTTCTCCTTGTACTTGTACTTCTTCTAGTTCTTTTTAGAGTAATGATGATAATAACGATAATTAAACGAAGAAAAGAACGAGAAGAAGAACAAGCAATCATTCTTTAACAGAAAGAAATACAGTTTTTTTTTATGTATTGGTTCTTTCTTAGAAAGAAAGAAAAATTTACATATATATAGGCACGCGTTTATTAATATTATATATGTATATACATATATATTTGGTTTTTTGGTGTTTGGTATTATATAGAAGAGGATTTTATTTCATTAGAGCTTGGTGATCCACGTAGTAGACAAGAAAAGCGTTTTCTGGAAAGAAGTAAACGCAAGAGAGAAGATATGGAACAGAGCCAAGATGACCCGGAGATTGATGACTCGCTCTACCCATGGATGGAATCTATGCGAAATACCTGCTTACAGCCCAATATCACTGCACATCAATTGTATGTCTTGAGTTTTCTTACACAAATGGCCTTTTATTATTACTATTATTTTGTGTATATTGACCTGGGCTTTCTGATTGTTGATCTAGATATGAACGTGAATTGAACTGCCTTTTGCAGTACCTTGAACCTACTGATGTAGAGGTCCAGATGCGCCGGTTCTTGGTTCATAGAATTCAAAAAGTAATAGAGAAAACGGTATCAAAGGATGCAAAAGTTGAAGTGTTTGGAAGCTTTGCTACCAACCTCTTTTTGCCTGACAGGTAAATGAAGTTAAATGTACAGATTGATAAAATGTAGAAAAGAGAAGGAATAAAAGCAGGTTGGATTACTAAACCCTTTTGGTTCAATTACATTATATTAATTGTTTGATACCAATGTTACCATAAAGTGATATTGATCTTGTAGTCATATCATCCAAGCACATAATGCTCAGAAAACTAGGAATGGCATTAGATGTAGCAGGTCTATGTAAAGATCTTAAGATCATTTCAAAGGCAACAGTAAGTAGAACAACTGGATCAATAAATCAATCTTTATTTTACGGTGCTTTCTATTATTATTCTTTTGTATTTTATTTAATTTCAAATTCTAGGTCCCAGTTATTAAATTTGAAGATTCTTTGACTGGACTCAAAGTAGATATCATATTGGACTCCACTACAGGCATCCACAGTGCAGAGGTCATTGGAGATATGATGAGAGCCGCACCAGCTCTGCGCCCATTGACGATGTTGATCAAACTATTCCTGGCCTCACGCTCACTGAATGAGGTGTTTACTGGAGGACTTGGAGGATATGCCATTGTTTGTTTGGTTATGAGTTTTCTACAGGTAAGGGCATGGTATATAAAAATAAAATGATCTATGTTTTAATGTGTGTGTTTATATAGAATCATCCAAAAATTCAATCTGGTTCAATTGTACCAGAACGCAATTTAGCAACTCTCCTGTTAGACTTTTTCCAACTCTATGGATTTGGATTCAATATGCGGTTGACTGGAGTTTGTGTTGAAGGACAAGGATCATATCATTACAAGGCAAGACATTCATAGTCCAGAAGACGGTTTTTGATTTATTTATATTTTATGCCTGTAGAATATAAGTGTTAGTAGAACTGGTAATCCTGTATTCAACATTATGGATCCTCGAGACAGAGGTAATGATATTGGATCCAAGTCGTACAATGCGATGACAATCGTTCGATGTTTCCGAGCTGCGTACCTGACCCTGACCAGCAATATCTACAAAAAACAAGAGCTGCTCGACCATCTGGACAGAACTCATCCGTCGTTTAAAGAGCGTGTGTGTGAATCATCGATTCTTGCGCCGACCTTCTTTGTACTCGACACAACTGCTCAGCAGAGACGGTTCCTTCAATCGGTGTACAGATTAGGACGGTGGAAGAATGAAGAGGCTGCCAAAACTTTCAAATTCGAAAACTATAACAAAAAATAAACCACACCACACCACACCACACCACACCACAAAAGCATTACATTAAACTACATTACACTATACTACACTACACTACACTACACTACATTATTATACACAATATACTTGCACACTACATATGTACCTATCTTACTATATATATATATATATACATGCGTGTGTTTTGTATGTTTTGTATAAAGATATTGAAACGTTTGAAACATATATATAATATTACTACATTTTATATTAAATAGTGTGTGTGTATGTGTGATTTTTGAAACAAAAAGAAAGTATCTGTACATATATAAATATGTAAATTATAAAATAGTATAAAATCAAGAGAAAATTAATATTAAAATATTAATAATGAATCCCAAGATTTAACAGGGAAATGAAGACTAAAATAAATATAAAAGAGCGGGCTTGAAGATATCTGATTCTCTTTTTTTTTTTAAAAAAAAAAAGAAAAACTTTAATGTCGTTGACCAACTCAGGCTGTGAAACGTTGTAATAATAAAATAAAGACAGACAGATGGTTTGGTTGTACAGGGTGGGACATGTCAAACAGCTTGGTCGAGACTCCCCCTTTTTTTTGAATTTTTTTTTTCTTAAAAAAAAAGAAAAAGAAAAGAAGCTCTAAATACTACAAAACCCATGGCTTGTTATCTATGAATTTAAAGGACTTCTTTTATAATCATTAAAGATTATTGACTCCCCCTCCATTCGTTCTTTGAAGATTTTCTTGTCAATACTTTATAAACTACATTTTCTTATCTTATTTTGAAAATATGTTACTTGAAGGGGGTATTCAATAGACTGGGACAAATAGCCAATTAAACATATGAATATATATTTTCTTTCTGTATGTTCCTATCTAGTCCTTTACATATAGAATGAATGTACATATAAATATAATATAAGCTCTGTCCTTCTTACTATAGGATCAAACTCTAATGGCTGACGATAACGTGGTCATCAAATAAAATACACATGTACATAAGAAAATAGGGGAGACTGGATTTTTATTTTATTTTATTTTATTTTTTACAAACTATATAATATATAATATATATTAAGAACTGTACAAAGACGCACACGCGCACAGAGAGAGAGAGAGAGAGAGAGAGAGAAAGATGGGTTGGTTTGACACTGGTGATACGAAAGCCACTAATTCAATTTTTATTTTATTTCATTTTGTTTTGTTTTTTCCTTCTTTCCTTCTTTCCTTCTTTCCTTCTTTCATTTGTTGCTTTGCTTTTTATACATAAAGATTCCTATTCAAATATGTCTGATTTTGACTACACCTTTGCCAATACTGCCTGCTCCTATCAGTGTTCCATTCAGGACGGAGACACCGTACTCGAGGCAGCCCAATACTTTTCTGCCGCATGCGTTACCGAGTGGCTCCAGCGAAACCCAAGTGCCAAGGCCACCCTTATGCTGGATGGCGATCGAATCGATTTGCCAGTCTATGCACTTCGACGCAGGAACGCCGTTGTAGCTGACCTACCTGATGCCCCCATTGCCGCATAAACCCTCTATTGCTTTATATATTATCTACTATATATTATATATTATATATCAATAGATAGATAATAGATAAAGAAAGTCAGACCTCTTTCTTTCATATTCAATATCAACCAAACCAACCAACCCATAAGAAAGAAAGGAATAAGAAGAGACAAACAGACAGACAGACAGGACACATACATATTCTTATTTCTTGTTCATAGTTCACAGTTCATCCATAGTAGTAAATCTGTTTTCGTTTTTGCTTTATATCTTCTCTCATTCTCCCATCTTTTATTATATTTTTACCTCTTTTTTTTCAAAAACAAAAATTGTATACATTTTCACCTAAAACAAGTATCATTTATTTTTATATATATTTCCTTTCTCCTTCTTCTGCTTCTTCTTTACTTTTACTTTGCTTTTCATTATTCTATTTCATTTCACATTGTACATTATATATAATAAACACAAAATACAAACTATATCTATAAATCATTCTTCATGGATCCAACAACAACAACAAAAAGAGAAGAAGAGAAAAAAAAAAGGGAAACCCCCAAAAGCAGATTGAACAATAGAATGTAAAATGAAGCATAATTGAGTTGAATTTCTGTGTACAAGCACACCATATTGTAACATTTGAATAGGAGAAGAAAACGAATAAAATGTTTTTTTTTATTATTAAATTACGATGGGAATATATATTTCATTCATTACTATTATTGTTGGTAGCAGTGGTGGTGTAAAGACACAAGCACACATCGACATATATACACACACATAAAAATGTGCTGGGTATCAAGGCATAACCTTGTATATAGACCAATATAGATATAAAGTTACAAGGAATGGAAGAAGAGAGGGGTAAAGGCAAGTATAGAATGGTGTGTTATTTGGTCTGTACAACAGATAAACATGTGTGTGTGTGATAATAATCATCTTGACCATCCTACCTCTGCTTATCTATATTTACTATGAAGGCAGCGTTATATTTCTGACATTTAAACATCAAACTGCCGAAAGTACATATTTAAACTACGTTTTAATAGACTAATTTTACGCTTTTTTTTTTCTTTTCTCTCAAAAATCAAAAATGCCGACAAAATAAAATAGCGTCAATTCTCTCTTTAAAAATACATCTTTCTTTCTTTCTTTCTTTTGTTGTCTATTATTTTTTTTGTCTTTGAAGAACGTTCTCTTACAAGGTAATCGCTCATGTTCTTGGAAAATAAAAGGATCCAAAGAAGTGATAGACATAGCACCATGTTTTAGACTCCAAGAATATGGTGTTAGCTGTCATACTGGGCTCCTACACATTGGGAAATCAAATGCTTTGGCTGTTGACCATCTTACAGTCCGGATTTGTGCCCCAAGAAAGAAAAGTTGGTATGTAAATAATTCTCAGGATTTGAAGCCACTAATCCTTTAGAAATAAATGCACGACTGTAAATGATCTTACAATTATTGGCACATCAAACATAATACATAATAGCTTTTAACTCACAGTTAAAGAAACTGAAACATTTATGAAAGATCAATTGCTTAGTCAAGAGGAGATGTATTGCGAACTTATTTTACCTAACCATTCTTCTTTCTTAAAGCCAATTGCATATACAGTAAAAGAAAGACCCAATATTGTTTTTATTCTTATATTTCTATAAATTAACTTGCAATGATTTGTATTACTAATAATAATTCCTGTGGCTTTGGGCTAAAGTTACAGCTATATGTAATTGTACTCATTACCATGATTATAATCTCGATTCTTTGTCTTATTTGAGACTTTTGACTGTGAATATACATGTATTATTGATAGCTTGATAATTAATATGCGACTAGATTCTGAAGTATTGGGTAACAGTCCTATGTCTATATATTCTTTGAATTATGGTAGCATAAAATATTGTAATAAAATCGGCTTTTTATTTATTTATTTATTTATTAAACTGATTACAAAGAGTATTGTACAGAGCCTTTCAAGTGATGATCAAGACCGATATTGCACTTTTTTGCAATTCACACGTTGAGATCTTCAACATGAGAAAAAATTGCGCAAATTAAGTTAAGAAACTGCAATTTTGATTTTTGAGAGAAAAGAAAAAAAAAGCGTAAAATGTCTGTTAAAACGTAGTTTAAATATGTACTTTCGGCAGTTTGATATTTAAAGGTCAGAAATATAACGCTGCCTTCACTATTATATGTATATAAGTCTATGCTTGGATGTGCACGGTCAATGTTGCACAAAAATGTTCTCAAAATCGTGCAGTGTATAATGAATTGATTTAATCTATTTATTTATTTATTTATTGTATGTATGTGGGTGTATCTTATTATTTTATTTCTATTTATTAATTTCAATTTGATTTAATTTTCAATATACATATACATGTTTTATGTGTGCAACTTTTCTCTTTCTTTCTTATGCAAAGTTCATATCAAGCGCTTCACCCCAAGAGGTAACAACAGAAGCACCAATGTGACTCTTGTCGGCAGCTGGTGGTTCTGTCCAGAATTTGATTTTACCACCATTCCAATCATTCAATACAGTTCTTGCAACCAAGTGAGTATCTGGAATACCACCCTACAAAATAACAATAAATATTAGTACAGACACACACAATATATATATATATATCTATAGCTATAGCTATAGCTATAGCTATGATTATTAAACCATTTGTTAATTAATTACCTTTCTAAGTTTTCCCCATTTTTGTGCTAGTGAAATCAAGAATTCATTTGCACTTTCAAAGTAAGGTACATCGTACATGGTCATCAGTTGCTCAGTAGGACATCTTGCCACAATAACCTCAACTAAGATAATACACACACAAATATGTATATAATAAGTAAAAGAATAATATAGTTATAGTTATAGTTATAGTTATAGTTATAGTTATGCTTATATTTATATTTATATTTACCCGGTGTTATTGGATCTTCGAGCAATTCGACCTTGATACAGTTACGCAATGCAATCTCTGCATCTGTTCTACCATCCTGTCCCTGCTGCGCAAACACAATACCTGGACAATCGAGCAGCTTGATATTCTTGTCTAGTGTGATCTGCTGTGCGACTTTTGTAAAGCCAGGTGTGGATCCAACACCACACACCTTGGATCGCTTGAGCGAGTTAATCACAGAAGATTTACCAACATTGGGGTAACCAATGATTCCAACCGTAATCGAGGTTTTCATATTCACACTTCGGCAGTAGTTCTTCAACAGACTGACCAACATATCTGCGCCCAAGCACTCGGAAGACTTTAAGAGATCCTCGGTAGCCGCATCCGTAGCGACACTCGAGTGGCCCAGGTTGCGACGCTGGTTCTGTGTAGATGCCTTGAAGGCAATTGTTGGGTATTCATTTCGAAGGTACTTTAGCCACTTGTCAACATTCTCCTTTGGTACAAGATCTTTGCACAATCATAACAAACCTTGGTTAGCCTCTTTTCTGTCTTTTATATATATATATATATATATTTATATTTACTTACCAATCTTGTTCAATACAAGAATCACTCGCTTTGATACTCCACTATCCATAATCATACGCTCAACCTGAAGTGTACGGGTACCGATGGGATCGCGTGCATCAAGGATCTCCAGCACCACATCTGCATTCTCAAGTACCTTTCTGAATTCACGGTAATAGGCCTTTCTGGAATTGTCTTTGTGTCCAGTTGCTGCTGCATCCTGCTGTGTCTTGTCTACTTCCAGGATTGGTTCCTGTTCATCAAATGCAGTGCTGCGTGACTCTGCATTGCGAACCATATCCATCAACGAAGGTGGATCGACCGTCATTTCCATATCCGCATCTGTGTCCATTTTCGCAGGTGCAGAAGATGGCTTGCCTTTAGATCTAGCCTTTTCTCTCTCAAGAGCCTTTATTTGTTGTTTGTTTAGTGTAGATATATATATATATATATACAGAATTCAACATTATAATTCATTTATTAGAGTTATGATAATATTAACGTATTTGTATAGCTGTTATTCACTTACAGCTTTTTTCTTGTTTTGTTCTTTAAGTAACTTCTTGTCTTTGAACTGCTGAAGATTAGGTACTCCAAGATCCTTTCTCATTTCTGTTTCATTATTAAGGAAGAAATAAGAAGACAAGAAAAAAAAAGATTAATGAATTTAGATTAATATGATCAAGATCTAGTCATTCCATGCTTCTGTTTCTTCTACTTCTACTTCTTCTTTGCTTTTGTAAATCCAATAGAATAAAAGAATGATAATGAAATAAAAGGGCCGAGAAAACTAACTTACTGACTCCATTGAGCTTGGGATTGGTGGCCTTTTTCTTTCCTTCTAAATAATCATGAGCATGTGTTAGACTTTTTCGGTTCTCCTATACATGCACCTGCATACATGTATATGAATTTCAATTATTATTTAATTTGTTTAATTTATTTGAATGCTCGTTGTAAATCAATAAATACTGGTAGGAATGACTCACTAATAGATTCGAATTGACTTACTCAATGCACCCATTTTAGTAATAGACGATCAAAGCTGTCTTTTTCTCTCTTTTTTTTTTTTTTTTACTTTTAATTTTTTTAATTTTTTTTTATTTTAATTTTTACTTTAATTTTTTTATACACACACACACGCACATTTTAAGGTGCTCACAGAATATACACTCGTATAAAAAAAAGTCGGCACAAAACGTCCAAAATTGGATTTTTTTTTCCATTGCTTCTTACTTTATTTTACTTTTTACTCCAAAGCCACATTAATAAAAGCCTCAGGTCATCAATAGAAAAACGGACGAAAAAAAAGAACAAACCTTGCCAAGAGTAGTCAGAGTTTTTACTTGGAGACATTATTGCTCTTTACAAGGCTAAGAATTCCCCAGAAGTGGTCAAAGACGTCCTTGACATCCCTTATTCAACGATTAGAAGCATCATCAAGAGATGGGAAGAAACTTGGACAACTGATCCAAAGCCTAGATCAGGGAAACAAAAAAATAATAATCGTTACTGATAATATAACCCTTTGTTTGAGTGTGATACGCAATCCAATTGAGGGGTATCAATATCATCAAGGTAGTCTGGCACATGCCGGTGTAAACTTTTGTCTATAGACGGGTGTTAGCTATATTTGGGCAGACAGCTTTGGTTCTTACACTGCCCGTTTCCAGGCCAAAGTTGACAGCTAAACATATGAAAAAAAAAATAAGCTGCGTTGGGCAAGAACCAGAGCTAGTATAACACTTGAAGACTGGGGAAGAGTAATCTGGTCAGATGAGTCCAGGTTTATGGTGAAGGACAATGTTTCTTGACGCATCCGTAATTCGTAAGACGGGAGAATGTTTCCAGAAAAGAAATATAGTTCCTACAGTGAAGTTTTGGAAAGATTCTGTAAATGGTATGGGGTTGTTTCTGGGTAGGAGGATTCGGACCTCTCGTGGCTCTTGAAAGCTCAGTCAACCAAGACGTATATGTAGACTGTCTATACAATTACTTCAATTCATGGTATCAAAGATCAGATGAGTGACATGACACTATGTTCACCTTCCCAAAGCTTTGGTTTGAACCCAATTGAACATGTATAGAAGGCCATAAAAGGGTCGGGTTATAAAGCAAAAAGGCGTATATTAACTACTAAAGGTCTCAAGGCCTGTTTTTCAAAGGAATGGGACCAGATGGACCCAAAGTTTGGAGCTGATCTTGTTGCCAGTATGTCTGATAGAATTTAAGGCTGCGATTGTTGCTCGTAGTAGAAACAACATATATTAAACCTAAATTTTATTTTTATTTTTTTTATAAAATATATACTATGCTTTATTTGAATATAAAAATCTACACCTTTACGATGAACAATTCAAAAGATACTCATTAAAGAATGTGATGTATATAATTCTGGGGTGATAAAGCACCATGATTTTTTAAAGACTTTTCTTTTTTTTTCGTACGAGTGTAGTATGTGTTTGTTTGCAAAAGGACACATTCAGAGATTTGGAAGAACATTCTAGTCAGTTCACATATACACTCATGAAGAGGATCATCCGTCCTTTCCCCAACTTGGAGGATTAACTCAATTATTTTCGAAATGCGTTTGTGATAGAAAACTTAGATATGGATTGTAAATCGAAATCAATGTAACACTCATTGGAGGGATTTATTTGGTTAACCTTACGTCTCTGATAGATTGAAAGATGTATGCACTGGTACCAATCGGCAGTAGTGACCAGAAATGGGATGAGATCCTATAGAATATCAAGGATATTGAAAATAAGTTTGAGATACATCTTGTGGGAATCAGTAAGGGGAAAAGTAAGTCGTTAACAATCTAGTTTGAGTGTCTATCCGTATCATTCAATTTCTTTTGCAGGCAATCTTTTGTCTACACACACAGCGGGAAAAACATTTTTCTTATTCAGACTCCCAAGGGTAAAAGTGTACCAAGAGAATGAATCATTGTATATGATACCCACGTAAGCATTATATCATGGGAAGCCCTAATACTGGGTTTTGTTTTCCATTGTTCGTCTACTTAATACATATTGTGTCATTAGGTAGGCCTTATTGGTTTGTGCCAAAATGTTAAAGTTTCTGAGATGAACACAAATACTGGCACTGGTCCATTTTGAATAATTAGCAAACAGACCTTTTGCTTTACCAAGTTTAAAAATTGTTTCCCAATTCAATGATCCATGATCTTCATAGTACTTATCCACAAAGCCCCAATCTTTGATTACAAGATCCTTGTCATTATTTGGCAGTGCAGATTTTGTTGACTTCTTTCGTAGTTCGTTTATCTTGACCAAAACTCGATCCAAACGACCCAGGCCACGTTTTATTAAACTCTCACCTAGGGCATCGTCAAGCGGATCTAATTTTGCTTTTATACAATGATCGTGGATATCGTCCAGTTCTTTTGTGGTGACGGACTGACTCATTTTCGTTCGGTCCGGCATCAATGATTTGGTGTGCTATGGTATAGAGCAATCGGATCGTTGTATCGTCATTCCGATCGATCCGTCGAAGCGATGGCTTTTTTTCTGGGTAAGGAAATGTCCCAGAGTTACGAGTGGATTGAGAGAAGTGAGCTACAATTGATCAGATATTGATCAAGAATTAAGCAAGTAGCAAGATTTTGCCCAACCATGGCAAGGCAGCTCTAAAAGAAAAGGTAGTTTTTCTGACGCAACAGCAAGATTAGTCAATTCTGCCGTGGTATTGTGAAAGATAATGACAAGTACAGGGAACCTTACAGACAGCCTGGTGGGACAGCCTAGATAGCCTGGGCTAATTTTAGGGGGACGACATTTCCTGGTGGGGGCCACATTTTGATTCTACCAGACCACAAATCGTGGCCCCTTTTCCGGCATGGCATAACTATATCTGGTCCCTAAGGATCCATTCTTATTATGATAAGAAATGACAGCCAGGGTACATAATATTCGAAAAGATTTTCTTTTATACTTTGTAAAAAAAGAGTGGATGGGGACTACCTATCAGTTGGCACTGTCCAATTCTGGGAATATAAGTAGGTGAAAGAAAGAGAAACACATGATACGCGTAAGAAGGCCGATAATTAGTGAAATATTCAACAAGATTGCGTCACGCTTTAATGACAACAACTCCTTATGATCTTCTACATAGCTGACTATTGATATAGTATAGCTGTGACTAATTATTATCATTTCTTTATTATCAAGTCTAACTTTAGGGCTACTAATTGAATATGCAGCAATTGATTTTTGTATGAGACAGTACTTTATTATTAAGTTGCCCAAATACAGATTTTTGCTCATAAAATAATAAGAGTTAGGTGTCTGGGGATAGATAGATTAACACAAAGTAGTAAAGCTAATGTATACAATGAATATGTTGCGTTTTTTCCAGGACACGCCATTTTGCCTTGAAGGATTAGAAAAAGACACCTGATTTCGGACATATAGTCCCAATCTATCAGTCCGGTTAGATAGAAATGTCGTTCCCGTAATATTACTGTTAGACAAATAAGAAGTAAACGGGAGAAAAAGAAGAATGGTTGGTAATTGTAGTACTTAAATAATTTTCAATTCTTTTATATATATACGTGTTGCTTGTTGGCCTTTTCTCACCCATAGCATGCGTGCAGCTTTTATTATTATTATTATTATTATTATTATGCTTTACATTCAACAATTTAACAACACACCTAGAACAAATAGGTATGTGAACAATATTTAATTTGATTGGCTGAGCTAATTTTACTATATTTTTTTTTATTTTTTTTGGTCGTAAATTTTGTTCAAAAAAAAGAATAGCGGATTATAAAAATGTCACAAAATGGAATAGTCACAAAAAATTAAAAAAAAAAAAAAAAAGTACCAATGCATACTTGCCTTACAATGAACCGCAGTAAAAGAAGTCCCGCAAACTCACCTCACACAGACACTATACACATATACATATTCTTTACCTTTTTGTTTTCATTTACTCCTTCTCAGAGGCACTCAAAGAGATAGAAATAGCAACAAACGCAATAATATATCTTATCTCATTTACCCAACTCAACTCAACTCAATAACTCAATCAAAATAATAATAATTATGATTACCTTTATTCCCTTTCCTCATCACACACACTCGATTCCAGAAACAATCTGGACTGATGCCAAACAAGTCTGGATAACCCAACTCAACACCCTTTTGGACACCTCTGACGAAGAGTTTAGCGATGAGTGGATCAATAATACCAGTCTTAGTACTCTCCTGACCTCTATTCTCGACGTCCAGATGGACAAAACGCCAATCGATCCTGCACTCTCCCGCGCCGTGTTTGTCCTCTACGTACGCGCGGCATCCTTGTTATCCAAGGGGCGGATCGAACTTGCAGCAAGTCCTTTGTTTTCATCCGGCCAGCTCACAAGCTTTGCAGCCGTCTACAACTCCTCCAACCCAGTAACTGTTCGCCAAATTTTTTCCCAACTGCTAGACAACAGTCCGATGATCTCCGGGCACATCAAAGAATCTTTGACTCTCTTGACAGATTGTCTTGTCGGCCTCCCAAAGGCAATTTCGACGCAACCAAAAAGACAGACTCTGGAGAGAGCATTTGTAGTCTGTCGCCTGTTAGATGTCCTAGTGTCGGCTACCTTGTATATAGACGGCTTCTTCATAAGGCACGATATTGAAAAAAGAGTCTTGGAGTGCTACCACAGCCTTGAAACTATCTATCAGTCAGTCTCAGCAGAATCAAAAGACCACCCGTTCTTTTATCACCTCAAGTATGCATTGGTCTCTACCTTCAACAGTCTGATGGATCGACGCTTCTTTTTATTACTTGGATTTGTCACCGACACTCATGACCCGACCCAGCTGATTCCTTTGACACCTTCTTCTTCCTCTTTTGGTAAAACTATTGAAAATCTGTCAAGCGACAAAGACGCAATAGTCGACCATTGGAGTAAGTACATTCTGGAACTGATAGAAAATGATGGTCTGGAAGGTGGTAAAGGCATCTTTGAGGATGCGCCAATGGTCATGGATTGGGAGGTTGCATTCTGTGCCTCCGCAAAGCTGGATATAGTCAACAGTTCATTGTGGGGTGGAGAAGATGAGCGGATAGAATTCCTCAAGATGTCGATGCAGCAGGTCCGAGACATGAGCCAAGGAATATCACCGTGGCACTCGGCTATACCAAAGAAACCCAAGAAAAATAAGCAGCAGACAAAGTCACGGACAACAAATCATAGCAATAACACTATTGAGTCGGCAGAGGGTGATAACCATGTGTATGCAGATGCGGATGCGGATGCAAATGTAGAACAAATGACATTTGTTTCTCAGGTTTTGGATGTATTTCCTGATCTGGGTATCGGGTTTATCGAAGCATGTCTGGAAGAAAACCAGAATGACCCTGAACGAGTTGTGATGCAATTGCTAGAGGATACCCTTCCACCATCATTAGCTACTTTGGACCGTTCAATGAAGAGGTAGGTTGCTAAGTCTGTTTGTAATGAATAGAAGAAAGGAAGAGAGAGAGAGAGAGAGAGAGAGATAAAATTCTACCAACTATACTGGCTTTAACTAATCAAAGTGATTTTGTTGGATTTAGACAAACACCGAAAGAAAAGAAATCCGCTCAAGTGGAAGCCTCTCCACATGGTGCGGCTGATTATGAAAAGGAAAACTTATTGGATTCACGACGTAATATCTTTGACAATGATGAGTTTGACATGCTACGACACAGTGTTGACAAAACAAAGATTCACCTAGGAAAGAAAACGTAAGTTCAATTTTACCTATTTTATGTATACAAGAAAGTTGATTTATTAATTTTTTTTTCTTTTTGATAGAGATGTAACCGCAAAATCGGTTATAGACGACAAGAGCTTTGTGGATAGTCAAAAGTCTAATCTTTTGCAACGGGTGGTCAACATGTATGAAGAGGATTATGATGATACCTACGATGATGTAGATTACGTTGGAGGTGCCGTTGGGTCTGGTGCAGTAGAGGACAACGAAGATGTTGCGAAACCTAAAAAAGAGATTGTGGATCCAAATATCCTCAATGAGAGTGATTTGGTGCATTGGTTTACAAGCGATCCCGAAAGCTTTGCACGCTCTCCTGTTGTACGCAGGTCTGCAAAGCGAACAAGCATGAGAGAGAAGACACATATGACAGACGAACAACTAGAAGGCTGGGCAGTTATGTTTGCCAGAAATGTAAGCTTAATTTTATTTTATTTTTTAAAATTATTATGGTTATGATTGTGACTATGATTATCATGATTTACTTGTACATTGTTTGCATGATTGCTATTGCTATTGCTATTATCCCTTCTAACTAAACACGAACAAAACAAAATAGCCTCGTAAACAACGTATTCTGGACAAGTATGCCCTATTCGATGGTAGTCAGGCTCAAGTTTCCTCTCAAGTGTCAGAGGCACAAAAGAAGGAGCAGCTAAAGAACAAAAAGGATAACCGACCTCCACCCACAGAAGCCAAAGACAGATCCTACAAGGACAAAAACAAAGCCAGATTCGGAAACCACAACCGTAAAAAGATGCACGATAAGAAGTTGGTTAAAGCTGGTGGTGCTGGTCCTATTGCCTAAATCTGATTTATTTATTTACTTTGTATTCAATATATATATATATAGTAGACTATTCTATTACATTTCTATAGTATACTATATTGTATTGTATTATAACTGAAAGAGAAATACCAAAACCCAAAAAAAAGGGGATATCGTCATCATCATTATCATCATCATCAAATACACACAAAATAGCAGGCATTGTTTGGAGGACAAAAAAAACCAAACAAATACAATCGGACAAACACTGGATAGGGTTATATATATTTGACATTTTAAGTATATATGTATTATATGTCTGTATGGCTGTATGGCTGTATGCCTTTGTGTATATTAGTATGTGTATATGCATGTATGCGTGGTTGTGACTTGTAGACACATTCACTGTGCACGTTACTCACAAGTAAACTGTATCAGGGAAAAAACCGTATAAATACAAAGAGACAATAGGCAAGTCTCATTGCTTTGCCTCTTTTTTGTTTTCTGTTCTGTTTTGCTCGGCCAATCAATGCAAGACTCTGTCTCTCTTACAGTAGCCTACCTTCTCGGCGGCCTCACCCTATTCCCAGCTCTTTCGGTGGTGGCTCTGGTGGTTTTGTCAATCCAGCGCAGAAAATTGATAGTCCCTTTATTTCGCAGCTCTTCTGGTCTAGGCCCAACTCGCAATGAGCAGACGGTCATGGCAAGTGGACCATTTTTCCAAACAGGTTGGGTCGAAGCTACTTCCAGTCCTCCACAAACTCCGTCTCTAACAATCAAATACATGTTGAAGAAATACCTCTTTAACAATGATAATGATCATGATAAACCCTCAAACAGCTCATCTGACTATAGCCAGCACTACTATGCGGTACTAAAATTCGACACCCTTTTTCTGTACGACTCGGAGCGGCAGCTCGATTGTCGGCAAGTGTTTGTGATCCACAAACACAGTGTGCGCATGTACCCACCTGGCCTCAAGGACCACGAACTATTTTCCCGTCCAACTCGTATTCTTCTCACCCATGACGGCAAGAGCCTGTACATAAATTGTAGTCGCAACGTCGACAAGGAGGATTGGTACCTTGCGTTTGTCAATGCCAGCAAACTTGACCACAAACCACACCGCACCTCACGCCGTCTCGACTCCACCAGATTTGACCAGACGGCCATGAACCAGCTCTTGGCCACAATCCACAGCGATGAACACCACTTCCATACACAGTGGCTCAACTCCATTCTTGGTCGGATCTTCTTTGGGCTCTACAAAACCGACAGCCTAAAGACCTTTTTTCACGACAAGATCTGTAAAAAAATCGAAAAACTCAATGCTCGCCGCCCACCTTTCCTCGACACCATTCGAGTCCGTTCGGTCAACCCAGGACACGCCTTGCCTTACTTCACTCAGCCTCGCTTACTCAATCTCAGTCCGGCTGGAGAAATGACGATGGAAGCAGACGTGGTCTACGGTGGTGGGTTCCGGTTCGACATCGAAGCCGTCCTGCGCTGGAAGTACCTCGACCGCCTGCGCCCCTTGACGGTCAACATTGTCCTGGCTATGACCCTCAAACAAATCAAGGGCAAGGTTCTCCTGAAGATCAAGGAGCCTCCGACAAACCGCATCTGGGTCGGATTCTACGAAATGCCAAAAATGGAGTGGATTGTCGAGCCTCTCGTCTGGGACAAAAGAGCAGGCTTTTCGGTTGTCGTCAAGGCAATCGAGACCAAGATCCAGGAAATTATTGCCGAGACGATGGTTTTGCCTAACATGGATGATTTTGTCTTTTTCCCCTCAAACAATGAAGGCGGTCTGTTTGGGACTTGTAGAGGATACAATAATACGCACGATGAAAACGATGAAGGCGAAGGCAAAGATGAAGATGAAGATGGAGCCAACGTTAACAATAGCACTAATGGTGTAGTTCCTGTCGATCATTCGGAGCAATTTACCCCAACAGAAGCAATTGAGGATCCCGATATCTCAACCTTTTCGGTCACTTCTGCCTTTAGTTTTAATACTGCTATTTCTATTACTGGTAATAGAAATACTAATGATAAGTCTAAAACAGCAAAAACAGCCAGAAACACCCCCACCAATACCATGATTGCTAAAAATGAAACAATCCCCAAAAATATATTAAATCACAAACAACAAAAGCAACAATCACGTTTCAAGGATGAAAGTCTCTGGCTAATGCCCGAGAAGCACTTTTTCTCTGACCTCTTCTCGTCCACCCCTGAAATGCAAACTCAATACGAATTCCTTGACCCTCGGCTTGTGCCTAATGTCCCTTTTAATCCTTCTAAACCACGCACCGCAGGCAGGGTACGCCGTTGGTTCAGTCTATCAAAAGAAGGTGATTCTGCAAAGCCCAGCGAGAAGTTTAACAAAGTACTTGCTGGCAATAAACTTGGTAAATATTGTTTTTATTTGTTATTTTTTTTTATTTGACTGGAATCTAGAACATACATATATTACATACAAAAGCTTATTTTTCTCTTCTTTATAAATAAATAAACCGTTATATTAAATTAAATTTTATGTATGTTTTTTATGCAGAAAACGCCACAGCGACCAGTGCATTGCCAAAGGATCATCCACTATCTCCTAGAGAAGATTTATCTTCGACTGCAAGTAGTATACACATGTCTGAAGATGGCAAAGACGGGCGAATCGGTAATGATAATGATATCGTTGTTAATGATAGCAATAACGAAAAAACAATTGAATTAATATTAACAAACATAATAACTATAAACATAAAGTTCTTCTGCCACACAAGAGATCTTTTCAGGTTCCAAAGACAATGGACATCCACATTGAAGCCGACAGTGGAAGTGTGGTTGCGTTTGCTCGCGATGAAACCTTAGAACCCGAATCTCCTCAGCAGAACACACGCCGTTTCCGATCCAAATCCGTTGCTCTCACTGTAACCACCCAAGTCAATATTTCTCGTAGGATTTCGACCTTGGTATCATCCAATGACAATCTAGTTCCTGACAAAAACTAAAAAAAAGGAGTGAAAATAAGAAAGAAAAGCTTGGCTATGTAATTATTATTATTTTTATCTCTCCTTCTCTATGTCTCTTTCTTTTCGTGTAAATATATATATATATACATACATACATACATACATAAATTCAAAAAGTTCTTTCTATAGTAAGAATTGATAAATAAGCGTACACATTCTTTTATTTGTTTGCCTGTTATTTTGCATTCTTTTTTAAGAAGAAAAAATGAAATAAAAAGCAGTTGTCTTGGCAACAGATTCCTTCGTCTATATATGTTTATAAGATAAAAATAAAAGTGAAAAATTAATATTTTCTGAATGTAAGTATGCTTATTTATTTACTTGGTAATCTCTTTTTCTTTTTTTCTTTGATAATGATAATTGAAGAAAAATTCAAATAGATATTGGAGTCTATATATCTTTAAATGAACAAAAAGATAGAAAACTGTGTTCACAATTTTGAGTATTATGTGCAGCTTTAATAACAGAACTTTACAAGTCGAATAAATAAAATAAGAATTCGAGGGATACGACGTTTCTAGGTAAACACATCTTTCTAAAATAATAATACAGTGTTTCTACTTGAGATTGATACAATTATACCTTTGTAAAATAAAATTTTATGTAAGCTTTATGGTCTTTTTATTACGGTACTTTAAGATAAAAGCTGAGAATGACTCTGAAGGGGTTTTTTGAAGTCACATAATTGCCCTACAGGGGGGTGTTTTTTTTATAAAAAAAAATCACGATAACCCAATAGCAGTGTAAATTGGATGAAAGTGTCCCATTAAATTGGCAGGCAAATCGAAATTTCGTCCCACATTTGTGCTTTCGGGATTTCGACGGTGTGTTGCGTTCACCATACAAATCTGGATAACAATTTCTCTATCAAAGTGCAAATTTCCCCCGCAAAATTATTTGTCACATTTGCTAACTGCATAGTGTTATCTAGTTATCTAGTAATCTAGTGTAAGGCTGATA
Organism: Phycomyces blakesleeanus NRRL 1555(-); assembly: GCF_001638985.1. Taxonomy (NCBI): domain Eukaryota; kingdom Fungi; phylum Mucoromycota; class Mucoromycetes; order Mucorales; family Phycomycetaceae; genus Phycomyces; species Phycomyces blakesleeanus. The sequence continues at coordinate 251,918 of NW_017265173.1, read as the reverse complement.
ATTTTACCACTTGTTACTAGTTTTTCTAAATTAGTCAATTTCGTGCTACCATATGGTTTTCTACAGCCCTTGAGCTTTACAAAGCGCCCCACTTTAGTGACGCAATCAGTTACCAATACCAGAACTCATTTAGAGTATCACTAGGGGAGCGGTGCTCCCCCCCCCCCCCCCCCCCTTTGGGGGGTCCCCCCCCTCCCCTCTCCCTTCGGGGGGGCCCCAGAGCCTACCAGAAGTTAATATAAAACCCTTCCCTATTGGAAGTCTAAGTACCGTATAGCACAATTAATAGGAACATTTTATTTGAGTGAATTATATGAAAAGAAAGGATATGTATAGATGTTTTATTATTCAAAAAAAAATTGGTTAGATGAGTTTATAGTGTATGTTATTTATATTTTTTTACTAAATGTCAAAGACTTCCTTAAATACAACATTGTCTGTAAATACAGTATTTGCCGTTTCGTTGGAATTTGCTGGTGTATCAAGCATTATCTTGATTGTAGAAGGTTTTCTGACCTGGGATAGAGCAACATACAGCTGGCCATGGGAGAATACTGGGGCAGGGAGATATAATCCAACACTCTCAAGAGTTTGACCTTGTGACTTGTTTATTGTCATTGCGAATGCAAGACGAACTGGAAATTGGAACCGCTGGAATTCAATTTCACCATTTGATCCAGATGGATTAAGCTTTATTCTTGGAATAAGAGATACTTGCCCGGCATTTGATCCAGTCACAATTGTTGCTCTGATGACAGATGTTCCAAAAGAGTTGCAAATCAGGCGTGTACCATTACAGAGGCCGTTTTTTGGGTCAAGATTGCGAAGAAGCATGATAGGACATCCTTTTTTTAAGGACAGTGAGTGAGGTGGTAGGGATCCAGGATCAATGGTATTTAGTAGCTCAACTGGATATGTCAACTGACCATCTTCATCAATTCCCTGGTCGACGCTCTTAAACTCTCGTGCCTCTCCAGGAAACTGGCTCAGAAGAATATCATTGAGTTTCTTGACATCTTTATTCTTAGGAGTAAGCAAAGCACGGCCCATGAGGAAATGAGGGTTGGCTGCATTAGAGGAGAGATCATGGAAAACTGCTTTGGCCAGATCAGCAGGATTACATCCAGAAAGTAACATATGGGGCGGAATTGGGATGGTGTCATCACCGCCTGTTGTGTGGGCAGAACCACTACCAACTTGCAAGAGAAATGCTCCAAATTCCCTAAGCTCTAATGTTTCTTGTTCATTATTTGCTTGGGCAATTCGCATGTTTGTTGTAAGCCGCAAGGTTTTTACATTTCTCCATGCAGATGCTTTCTTGATACATTGGCTTACAACCTGAGCTCTTGTTGCCTTGGGTATAACAGGAAGGACCTGCCGAAAATCGCCTCCAAAGACAAACAACTTCCCTCCAAATGGAACGTTTTCAAGCAATGGATCGACAGTCTTCATTATATCTTGCATGGATCTGCTTACAGTATTAAAAACATCTTTACTAATCATAGAAGCTTCGTCCCAGATAACCAATTCCGTTCTTCTAATAAGTTGTGCCGTTTGCGAGTTTGCGTTGATGGAGCATAAGGAGTTAAGATCAACTTGCACTGGAATCTTAAACCTGGAATGTGCTGTATGCCCACCGTCTAGCAGCAATGCAGCAATTCCACTTGTTGCTACTGCAAGAGCAATTTTTCCTTGTTGGCGAGTTTTTTGAAGCAAGGCATTAAAGACAAATGTCTTTCCCGTCCCACCTGGACCATCGACAAAGTACAATCTTGAGGCTCCCACGTTTTCTTCAATTGCACTTAATACTGTTGTATAGACACGTCTTTGTGAATTATTGAATGTCAATGTATCTGGATCTGGCAAAGGCTGGGCTTGATCGCATAAATCTTCTTGTTCTTGTATGATGGCTTGAACATCTTGCCCATTTGGGCTAAAGTGCTGGATGTCAGGCATTGGTGGAAGAACAAATCCAGTGAACAACATGAGAGACATAGAGTTGGCAGATAGATGACTTTCGATATCCCATAAACATCTGTCAAACATATCTTGTGTGGGGGCTAACGCAGGAATTCCACTACTTTCTCTTGCCAAATGAAGATAATCTTCAATCATAGAATCGCGATGAGCAAGCCACAAAGAGAAAGGATCTGATACTGCACAGAAAATCAAAAGAATAGCAAAGAGTCTTCGTAAAGAAAATGGGATCTGATGAGCTGCTGCCTCTTCCATACAGTTACTCCACTCATCATCATTCAAAAGTAATCCCAGAGCACGACATGCAGCTTGGTTTGTTTCATACACACATCCTTCTACTGTACGTATGTCTTCAAGGCTTTTGGCCCCTTTAACATTATGCAGCAGTAATCATAACGAATATTTTTCAATATCTCTCGGAGACACTGTGTAAACTCTGCCAATCGTTCCTTTATCAAACCTCTTACGTGCTGTCCATTTTCGTTCTTTTGTATTCCATACATAAAGAGAAGGAAAGTCGACGTAAAGAAGTTTTTCAGATGATGGGTGTGTAGCATTATAGTCGAAATATCCCATTAAAGTAGTGTTTTTTCTGGAATTTGCAACATCCTCTGGGTTAGAAGATGGATTATAATATACGGGTTGGGCATTTTCCAGATGGATTGAAAGTCGTTGATGGCTGGGATACTCTTGATGAAGCTTGAAAGAAAATATTCTCCAGCATGCTTCAGAAGCGGAGACATACCGAGCATCAAGAAACTCATTAACTTCGTTTACATGCTCTTGTTGTTGTTGTGGAGCGGAATTGGTGGGTGTAGGCTGCACATGGGCCATTGCATGGTCATGTCCTTTATATACATATTTGTAGAGGTATTTTACGGCAGAAACAGAGGTGCTAATCTCAACATTTATATGAGCATTGTATTTTGCACATATGTATCTATTGTGTGGAACAACCCATCCATTATCCATGATCTTTGGCCCTCTTCTAATAACTCTTCCATTTCGACTGCGTTGATAAATAGGATATCCGTTTCCACCATCGCTAGTCTCATTGCAAAGCTTTTTAGGATAATTCTTTGAACAGATCCCATTCTTCATGCATGGTGCTTTTAGATATTTCTTTCCGCATGGGCCATGCATCATGCATTTTTTTACTGTTTCATATGCCAATGGCTCAGTTTCAGGATCTGGGATTTCAGCCGAAACTATTCTGTCAAAATCTTCTATTGTTTTTGGTTTATCTTGTGGTCGCAAAATCAAAAGAATGTGGGCATGAGGAAGTCCGCGCTTTTGGAATTCAATGACATATATAAAGGCCAAAACTTTCCCCAGAATATTTTTTTTGTAAGGTCAATCATGAGCTCTTTGAGCTTCATATTGAAAACCCGAGAACAAAGATCTGGTCTGTCATTAGCTTTTTGCCCAGCCAACAGGGAATTTGTGATTTCTGGCCACTTTGAATTGCAAGTGAAAGTTATGAACAAATCAGGCTTGCCAAAACGACGCACAATACTCATTGAATCTTGATAAAGTTGAGCCATATACCGGGGGCTACCAATAAAAGAAGATGGAAGAATAACTCTCTTTCCAAGATTTGCAAGATTACAATCGTTATGGATAACAGCATCCTGAATTCCACTATAAAGATCTACACGGAGACGATTTTGATTGCTGGTGATGAAGTGCAGCCGATCGTGCTCAACTTTGGCATACATATCAACAATATATTGTTGAAAGAGACGGCCAAAAAGATGGAGGAGGTGCTGTGTGTTGCGTCGATACATCAAACGGTTTGAGTACCATTGCATTACTGTGACATGCTCTCCTGACAATGAGCTGGCATCAACGGTCCAACCATCTTCACCATGTGGAAAGAGTAGCACATAGTGTAAAGCATCATAAGATCGGTGGTACTCATTGATGTTCTGTTGGAAGTTGGCTCTGGTGTGCAGCACAATGTCTCTTGAAGTACCCTCTTCATTATTCATAATAAGAACTGCTATTTCACTTGCAGTTGGAGCATTGTACCGTCTTTGATCCCGAGGCCCCTCAGCTACTAAACGCAAAGTGAGATCTATAGATTGTCCCTTTTCCCGAGAAATTTGATCCATTGTTCTGAAGAGATGTACGAATGGATTTGTTTCCATAAGAATGGACTGAATCTTCTCCAAAACACTTCTCTCCAATTGTGGGGAATGGTACTGTCTTTGATCTATCTGAGCAGCACTGAGCAAATTTTGGGTGAGCGATATCAGATTCTGTCACTGGCAAAATAGATCCAATTCTATGACAAATTGTTCCGTGAATCTGGAAGTTGTATGCCCCATTGATATTGTTGCTAACAGAGGTATCAATTTTAGCTCCCAAAGAAGTAAAGCTCATTGTACTATTATAGCTTCGAATGTTTTCAAGAAACTTCTTTCCATCACGTGTTCTATAGTTCAAAAGCTTAGCAATTCCTGTAGGTGTTGGCTCAATTTGGGGGAGAACATGCTTTCCTTTGTTACAACACATAGAGAACGTGGGGCTTCTTAAAGAAGAACGACTGTTTTTTTCATGTGCCCACATCATTGCCCCACAAAATCGACACTCGATATCCATATCTCCCCTGTTATCAACTGCTGGTTCTGAAATAGCTGGAAGTCGGGCAATATTATTCAAGCCTCTGCCTCGATTTCTAGATCCTCTTGCTCTGCTACTGTTATTGTTTGGACAAAATCTGCTTGTAATTCGGTGATGATCAGTTCCGTTACAGTGAGGACAATGGGGTAAAATTGATCCTCTATTCACAGTTGAAATCTCCTCGACTTCTTCTTCTCTTCCAGTCACTTCTTCATCGGATGAAGTCTCCTCAATCTCTTCTTCCATGACTGCTTCAAGAACTTCAGTAATAGTCTCATTTGCGAGTGGAAATTCAGTCAACTCAGAAACTGAAATAAAAGTCGATGTTTCTATGTCCAAATTTTGGTCTTGGACAGGCTCACTTCTTATTCTCAAGGCAGCAGCTATTTTTTTATAAACACATTTATTATTAAAAAATATATATAATACTTGCAGTAATACGCATAAGTGTATAAATAAATAGTTACTTTGGCTACTTTCTGCAGGATATTCATCTACATTAGTTCTCTTTTGAGGAATGTGGAGAGAAATGTTCTTTGGGTTCATGAGACATTGCTTATGAGTACTTCTGCTATGTCCAAGCATATGGCAAGCAGCACAACGACGTTGAGTAGATGACATTTTATTTTTTGGGTTTTTTTTTCAAAGTTAGAGTTTGGTTTGATAGTTATATAAGTTTTTTGGCAATAGTTTGTAAAATAAATTCAAGGGGTTAATATCTTGATATATCATGTGACATAGTAATGTCAGGAGCGGATTGGAATTGACACTCAGTTCCAATCCTACCCAATCAGGAGCAACTACTCCAACCGCAGTAGTTGGGTGAGCAAGGCCAAGAAGAAGAAGACAACCATTGCTCAGCAAGATACCGCAGCAAAAGGACTTAACTAGAATCTAGGATACTGCAGCATCTTATAAATTAATATAAATATCACAAATATTATCACAAATAAACATTATCTTTATCTTCATATTTCATTCTATCTTATTATCTTATTGTGTGACTTCTCGCACATTATAGTAAAAGTGCTAGATTTTAGATGTGAATAGATGTTTTACAGGCAAATTCGTATATCACGTGATGCTGCTAATTTTGATTGATTTTAGATATATAGATAATCCTTTACTCTTTATTTTTTTATTGAATTTAACAAGCAAATTAAACATGTACAACCCAAGCAAGCGTACTATCAAAAGAAGACAGAGAACAGCTGTACCTCAGTTCTTACTGGATTACTTTTCTGAAGACGTTCCAATAAGTGGTTTGAATTATATTCCCACTGAAAACCCATCTGTTCCTGAGGCGGAATTTAGTAGTCCTCGCCTAAAGTGTACATATACGCGCAAGAAGAGAGCAAGAACCATGGCTGTAGCCCCCGTAGAAACGCCTTCCAAGAACATTGCTGCTTCTCAGACTGACTTGGACGTCGAAATTGATTTCGATACATATGAAGCCAGTCAGACCCAGAAAAGAAGCCTCTACAACAAGTGGGTAGATTTGCTTCCCCAGTTAGCTGATTCCTTCCTGCGTTACCTTGGAAGATGCAAGGATGGCTGTCTGGATAAGAAGGTTATTGCTCCTTTGTCTCATTTCCTTTGTTCTTGCACAAAGTTCTCTAAGAAAAACATCTACATGTTTTTTTTGCATTGTAAGCAATCGTTATTAATTTTTCAAGAAAAACTGCCCTTAGATTAATATATTAACATCTTATATGTGTACACAGCCTCAGGAACATTTGAGGTTGTTTTTTGCGGATGCAAGTCCATTCCCGAGCAGTTGGTTGAGATGGGTATGCTCCCTGCTTCCCTCAACAATGTCCAATATGCAATTAATTTCGGACTTCTTGAGTTTATGAGAGACATGCGAGATGTTCTTGCCACCTCTGGCCAGGGCTTGGCCGATCTGTACAATAAGATCAATCTGGGTGCTGAGGTAAGAAAAAAAATTATACATCAGTATGTGTTACTAATCGATTTTAAATATTGTGTTAAAATAAAATAAATAGAGACAGATCTCAAAGGCATATTGCCAAAATCTTCTGCATGTCTTCATCAGGCTTACGATGATTGTTGAGGCCAAGGTAGAGAAGCTTTCGCCTGGATTCCGGGAATCCAACTGTTGCCCTACTTGTCCAGATGTAAGTGAATAATATGTCATATTTTACTTGCAACAAAGTATTGAAGTTGTATTTTTATATCAGGTTGACAGCAATGTGGCCGTTGACGACTGTCAATATGTTGCCATGGATAGCAATTTTAGCCTGAAGTGTGAGAGGAGGAAAGATGGTGAGGGTGATGTTGGCGAAGAGTTGGAGCAAGTAGAGGCTCAACTCAAGCAGGTGTGGATTGGTGACGACGTGGTGAAGACGTATGAGAAGGAGAGGGCTGAAGAAGACGTAAGTAATAAAAAGTGACAAGATATTAAATACATACTAAGCCTTTTTTATACTTATAGATAGGTCGGTTCGACAGCAACTTCCATGCTGGCTCTGGCAGTTTGGCAAAGTCCATAAAGTACCCTATTAAGGGTCTTTTTGCGGCGAGCTGTGCACGCCATGAGTCAGTCATTAAGTTGGTAGACATGGAAACTGGTGAAGGGTTTAAGTACCCTCTCTTCATAATTAATCAACTACTTGGTGATTCAGGTAGTGATGGCCAGTCTGCTGATAACTCTCCCAACATCAATGTGATGTATGATGTTGTCTGTAAGCTGGCAAAGTCACTGAAGGTAAATACAGAGTTATTTTTAACGTACATGTTAAATATATAAGCATATAGTAACAATACTTAACATAGGCTAACTTTCCCGGACTGATGGAGAAATCAAAACTAGCAGTTCCGATTTTCCATGCATATGTTCATGTTCAACACTGCCAGGTTAAGCTCAACCCTAAATATAGAGATGGGTTTGGCTTGACAGATGGTGAATGTTTGGAACGCCTCTGGTCATATCTTAACCGCTTTGTGACGATGACCAGAAAGATGGGACAAGCAAACCGGAAGTTGGTCTTGTACAGAGCCATCAAGTTCCGCAATGAGACGAAGAAGGTTGAGTTGGGCTTGATGTTGGAGAGTAAGTATGTCAAAGCAAAGTGCATCATAGAAGAATCCAGGAAGGCTTTGGAGGGATTTGACTGTGTTGTGATTGAGCGAGAATGGAAGCAGCATGTTAACAAGGTAGAGAAGTTGGAGAACTACATTGACATTGCTGATTTGATGGAGTCCGGCCGTAAGGTTCAAGGCAATATTGCTTTGTTCCTTGTAAATTTTACAATTTTGCGCCAACTAAGAGAGTAAGTGTATTTAGAGCTTTTTTCTTATGTTTTTTGTCATTAAAAAATCAATTTTATTGTAGGCTCGCTAATGATGCCAACGGAAATCATGTGAAAGATGAGATCAATAGGCTGAAGCACGAAGTGGAGAAGTTGAAGGCGAAGATCCAGGAGGAAGTTGAGGGCTTCCAAGAATTTGATGAAGAAAATACAAACCTCATAAAATATATGGAAGAAAATGCCCAGCTAGGGTACAACAAGTTCCTAGCTTACAAAAAAAAATATTCAAAGATGCGATTAGAGCCAATGTTCAAGCGTATCATGATACCTCAACATTGCTTTACAAATCTGGCCATATCGGTAAGAAGGGGAAAAAGTGATTGCGATTATTTCATGAATTAATGCTTTTAAATATATATATAGGCACAAAAAAAGCAAAAAAACACCAAACCAGCCTGAATAAACAGGCCAAACAAATTACCTACCTCGTCCAAGCATTCAACCTTGAATTCAATGGTAACAGTGATTTTTAGACTTTTCACAATGGAAATATTAAACTGTTATTCTTACTTTTATACTTGTTTTTTTAAAAGAGTCTTTGACCTTTGATTCAATAACCAATAAAAAAAGTATTTTCTGGGATGCGGAAATCCGTCCCGAAGTCCATCTCTTTTTGGCAAAGAAAAGAGCAGAAGAAGAAGTTGCACTTCTGAAGGTAATAATCAATATAAAGATGCTAAAGGTTTTAAAAATAAATCAACTAATATATAAAATTTCAAGCATGATGCCTTCTGGCTCCAACACCGTGCCACAAAAGAAAGGACTTTAAGAGAGCAAGGGCTAAAAGCCCTTGACAATGCTGTAGGTACTCTGGACAAAGAGGTTCTTTGCAGGATGCAGTTCCTTTTGGCTAGAAAGCTTCGGCTTTCTATGTCTTGGGAGCGAGCAGTCTTTGCTCAGACCAGTTTCCTTCTGGAATCCTCGTCCTCTCCCTCCTCCGTTCCTTTTGCCTCCTCCTCCTCCGTTCCTTTTGCTTCCTCCTCCTCTGTTCCTTTTGCTTCCTCCTCCTCCGTCTCTTCTTCTTCACTCATCGTTGAAGACATAAACTCCCCAGATGATGGAGAAGCCAGTATCGCTTTTGTTGTGGAAGGTGATGACGACAACAACAATGACGATGACAACGATGACGATGACGATGCTGATGAAGACGAATAACACAATAACATATTTGAGTCTGAAGCAATATATGGTAAGTTACTCTATTATTGTAAAAAGTCTATTCAGTTTATTTGTTAGCATTTAAAGTTGATAACTAAGGTAAGTTTCTTTTCCCTAGAATAACACAAACTCCCACCCGTTTTTTTTTTCTTTTCTTCTTTTTTTTTAATTTTTTTTTAATAATAATAATAATAATTTTCTTTCAAATCTGAAAAATGCTTTAATAGCTTTTACAAGTAAAAATATCATAAAATTATAGAGAAGCTGACAGCTTGATTTTTATTGTTTGAAGTATACTTCTTGTTTTCTACATTTAATCAAGAAGTAAAAAAAATTGTCTATTTTAAATACATGTGTTGTGAATGAGTATTGATTACTGCTGAATCTGAGAGTAAGACTGAAGGATAAAATAATATCCTCAGCTATTCCAGTCAAACGGATCTCCCTTTATGATATTATCTAATACACAGATCATCATACACATAATTGATTATTTATTATTATCACCATGACATGGGATATACAAATACATATACATTATATATATGGCATCACTATATTTCATCTACATATTTCTTTTATTATACAAATACTTAATTGAGAGACTACAACTACAACTATTTAATATTATGAAACATTACCCGAGTATCTGGGTCAGAATACTAAAATATTACCAATAGCATAAATGCTCTTCTTTACCAAAACTCTTGGACTGATTTGACTGGAGAAGTATCATATCAATTGGTCTTTCCGGATCTTTCCAGAAGAACAATGCTCCTGGAAGATGACTCATCGTGATAAAGATTACTTAAGCACACACTGAATTACAAATTAGAAAAACATATAAATATCAGTAGATAGTTCCATGTAGAAAGACAATCGAATTTTATCATTCTTTACTTTTCTTTTGAAATAAACAACCTATACAAGTTCTCACGAATTCTTTCGTCTATATTATATTTTGCTCTATTTTCTCCCCACAACAACATGTTTTATGTTTCAAGATTTTATTTTACTTATTTCTGTAATATATATATATATTGCTTATATCATTAGAGTCTATTAGTAATTAATTCCATAATACACATAACTACATACTTATTTTGAGATAATAAAATATCAAGTTTTTATGTAGTTTCATTAGTATCTTGCATGCTTTATATTTTATTTTATTCTTTTCAAAAGCAAGTAAATAGCATTTCTTATTCAGGAAGTTATGATGTTGAAAATTATCTTGTTTTATTTGTATCTAACCACTACGGGAAAAAAAGTGGGGATTCCACTGGGGATTCAGCTGGAGATTCAGCTTGGGATTGAGCTGGCGATTCTTGTGAATCGCAGTGGAATCTCTAGTTCCCTTTTAAGTAATATATTTTAATCGCCGTTGACTTATTGATATTAGGTTTTATTCATATCCCGCTATATTTATCCATCTGCTATAACCTTATTTTCATTGGTAGGAAAAAAAATATAAAAAGATTTCTATTGGTAAGAATGAAAAAAGAAGTTCTTAAATTGGTAATAAAATATTATTTTGGTTTTTATAATTATTTTAATTGGATAAAATACATTCTATTATTGTATATGCTTCAATGGTATTGGTCATTTCAACAGAAACATTCTCTCAAATGGCCCTCATTTATATATATTCTGATTTGTTCACAATTTTAATTGGGTAAAAAAGTTTCATATCATGGAGGATTTTTATTTAAAAATACTTTTATTAATTGTTATAAAAAAGACAATTCTTTATTCATTAATTGTATTGGCTAAATATCATTTGAATAATTTCATGTTTTCATATTAAGTATACAATTTATTATACCTACCTGACATGAACTTACGAGTTCTTTCCTTCACGCGGTTTTTCTATGACTGAAAGACTTTTGCAACAAATATCCAGTTTTTGTGACATGTGGTAAAGCCGACGCAACTTTGTTTAAGTAGACACACATGTTTGGCGCACATTATGCCCTTGTTTTCTTGAGATAGACATCGTATTTGGATTTATTTTTAAAGATTGTACAGAAAGATAGACGGCCATTTCATTACATATAAGACATGAACGTGTTAATAGTTGTTTTGTTTTTCTTGTTGAGTTAAACCAAGAACATGACTCATCATTTTAAAGTCGTGTTTCAAAGTTATAGTTTTAATACAAGCATTAATCTCGAGATTAGGACATCAAAGAACTATATTGCTTTACATTAGCTTATATGTTTTTCTTTGCTTCATTATTTCTTACATCATAGTCTGGGGTGGGCTTCTCAAGTGTGTATTCATTTATGTTATTAGGTAGTTCAGAAATCTCCAGTCGTAGAATGCCTGTTGCTTTTAGAGTGCTTTTTGGCCCTTCTGCAAAATAATAAGCATTTCTTGTATATCCCAAAGTGTTTCTCGCATACCTTGAAGCAGATAAATTACTGAATCTTCTTAATTATTCATGATAATAATAAAAATTCGGCGTCAGAGTTTGTTATGAACAAAAGAAAGAACAAGAAAGAAAAATTTTCTAAGTCGTCATTAGCGTCATATATTTTGTACAAATGTATTGGTTACTCTTTGATATGAAATATCAATATAGTAATTTTACAATGATGACATACACTTCCCTATTCTAATTTTTTAGCGTATCTTTGAATTATCTTCACATATTTTATTCAAGTAATAAAAGTTTGATATTTTCTTTCTCTTTACTTCTGACTTGTAATAGCCATCAATTGCAATAAACACTTACTAAAAATGTAAAGTCTATAGTTAAAATGCACTTTTGTCTATCAGGAGATTTAATTTTCGGTGGTCAATTTGCTTTTTATCAACTTCTTCAAAAAACAGAGACTTTCTTATTTCATTTTGAATTTTTGGTGAATTTTTAATTATTATAGACCAAAAAGAAAGTCACTAATTCGAAAATCCCGAGTTTTTTCTCGTAGTGAACTGTTTAACTCTGTTTACATAAATAACATATGTTTTTTTTGCTATTTTATTTTATTTTACTTTAAAAAAATATAATTGTATTTCGCATAACATTAAGATATTTATAAAGAATAAATAGTATAAAGCAATTCATTAAATATTCAAAAGATTTCTTTTTTTTTTGTAAAAAAAAATACAAAAAAATGCTTCAGCACTATGGGAAAAAACTTGGGATTTTCGAATTTGTGACTTTCTTTTCGGTCTATAATAATTAAAAAATCATCAAAAATTCAAAATGAAACAAGAAAGTCTCTGTTTTTTGAAAAGGTTGACAAAAGACAAATTGAACATCAAAAATTAAATCTCCTGATAGACAAAAGTACATTTTAACTACAGATTTTACATTTTTAGTAGATGTAGATTGCAACTGATAACTATTAAAAGTCAGAGGTAAAAGAGAGAAAAATATCTAAACATATTTTATCTTCCCAGCAAAAAGTTAAGACAATTCGAAAAAAAAATGTATTACACAAAAAAAAACAAATTATATGTCTGCATGACAACCAAGCAACAATTTTGGCCCACGGTTCAGTTTCGGCCAGACAATATACCATCCATTAGTGGCTGTAGATACCATCAAGCTAACCAGCTCTTTTACATCAGCCAGATGAACAACCTTTGGCTTCGCAGGTACATTTGTCACAACAGGAATTCCATTTGTTTCATGGATAGCATATACCTGGACAAGAGCAAGTGGCCACCTCTTGTTGTTGAGCTTGTGCTCAAAGAAAACGACAACCTTCCCAAAGAAATCCTTATAGATTGGAGAGTAGTTCTGCCCAATGTTGCGGTTCTCATCAACCTGAATCTGTAATCTGATGTTATGTGCCTCTCTTACACAATTTTGGTCGAACGCAGAGTCAATCACACAACCATTGACAAATGCCTTGCAGCTAGTTTGTATAGCTGCTTCAATCATGCTACACTCTTCCCCCTTTGATTCATAAAAGTCTTCAAGAAGTTTTGAAAGACATGAAATGCCTTCAAAACTATCTCAAATCGTTCTATTCCTCAAAGGCCCCCAGAACTCAATATCAGACCCAGCACCAACACGTTCACCTTCACCCATCATTGGCCAACCAGCAGAGGAATCTTCATATGCAAGAAGTCTTGCTGCTCGCGGTCTTGCTGCTATATATGCCTTTGTGTGCTCTACCTGTCTGGTCTGTGCCAAGCCAAGCATGATATTGCCAGTGTTGGTTCTGATGGCAGAGTTACTCTTAATGGCATTAGAGTACTCGCCAATTGCTCTTTCTACCAATCTAGCACTGTCTGATCTCGGCGGGCCAAATGCTTCAATCATATCTGGGTAGTGTTGTAAGAGGTGCTGGTTAATGGTGACAACCTTAAGATCGACCTTGTCCTCGGCAAGCAGAGTCTCAAGGTACACGTTCCATTCAACAAGTTCTCTAAGATAGAAGTTAGTATATATTTTTAAAAAAGAATAACAAATAATGATATTTAATATACCTTTTTATTGAGGCTTGTTCCTCTGCTGATAACTCCCAGCTCATGAGTAAATTGCACACTTGTACAAGGCCAAGCAATGTCTTCCGTGCAGATATATTTCTTATCCGCTCTGCTACTAGAGTCAGAACAACGAACAGAAGGAAGTCTGCCCAGTCTACTGCCTTAAAGTATCCTGCATTCTTTGATATGTCTCTCCAAGCACCATGAAACAATGTAGGGATCGTTTTCCTTGTCGATACCATTGCTGCACCTATCTCTTTCTGGACTCCAACAGAGAGAACAAGCAGATGTTTTTTTCCATACTTGCCAGTGACGAGCCCCCAGACCTGTTTTGCTACACCATGGCAGATACTATGCATTTCATCCAAGGCGAAGAAATATGGCCCGGAGAATGCATCCAATGTTGCCAGTGGTGATTGCCCTGTAAGTCCTCTTTGGCTGGACTTGTCTGCCTCACGGAAATCATGGAAGCTCCCCAGTGTACGTAGGGCAGTGGCTGGTGACATACGGAAACACTGACCGTGGCCAGGAGATTGACCAACAACATGGCAGATTCTGCAGCCATCTTTGCTCATGTGGCCAACATGACATGCTAGCTTTGCCAGAGCTGGGATATCACCCGTTGCCATTAACATGTGGACCTTGGCCTTGATGGTTTCCATGGCTGTTTTGACAATCATTCCTTCGGACTGCAACACACGGAGATCTCTGACGATTGGTCTCATAAATAACCAGAAGTCAGTGGGTGCCTTGGGCCCAGGAATCATGGCAAGCTGGACCATTATTTTTCTTTCATACCGGATCATTGGATTCAAGTTCAAGATGATGGCATGGACAATTGTTACTGATCTGGGAACATTGTGAGGAGCAAACCCATCCACAGACAGCGAAATTGCAATGTCATCACTTCCCAAGAAGAGATGCTTCTTAGACTGGTAGGCCTGACCATCGAATACATCAGTCTTTGTGCCATCTTGACTTGGCTCGTGATGGTAACAGTAGCGCATCTCTGTTCTGGTGCTATCGTTGGCCAAACAGAGAGCAAGTTGTGTGCCCAGAGGAAGTTGAACCATGGTTCTTGCAGGAACCAACGTACCATTGTCTTGGGCACTCTTGTAGTGATCTTCACTGCAATGCAAGCACTCGGTTTCATTTGCATCAAACAACATACAGCCATTGCAGCAAACGTCATATTTCTTCTCCTCTATTCTGGAGAAACACTTCAGAAGCTCTTGACCGAGGTAAGGTGTGCATGCTCTATATGTGCTTGTAGAGCTAGCAAGAATCTCGTTGAAGTGGCTGACAATCTTTTCATGGGCATTACAAGAAATGCCAAACTCCTTGACGATTTGAATAAATTCCAGGTTCTTTGCATCATTGGTACTGGGAGTGGGGAGAGGTTGGCTGAAGTCAAACTCCAAAGGTGCGGTTTCATCTTCAATTTCTTCTATGGCAGTTGATTCCTCTATGGTATTATCATGTTCCATATCAGCATCATACTCTAATAAGGTAAATAGTAATCAGTATAATGGCTTTATACTATATATATCTATAACTTACCATGGGCTCATCATTTTCAGTTCTGTCGACGATATCCATATTTTCATCACTGATCATATTAATGTCTCCACTGTTTGTTTACCAAAGTATCCAGATAATTAATATATTATCTATCTTTTTGTATTTTAGTTTTTAACAAGCTTACTCAACGATCAAGCTTGGGGCTGGTGCTAGCATAGACTGGATTTCAACAGGGAGAGAAACGTCTTAGATGAAAGATCCATTGATAGCTGCATCTACCAGC
Source organism: Phycomyces blakesleeanus NRRL 1555(-) (assembly GCF_001638985.1). NCBI lineage: Eukaryota > Fungi > Mucoromycota > Mucoromycetes > Mucorales > Phycomycetaceae > Phycomyces > Phycomyces blakesleeanus. The sequence goes on along the minus strand of NW_017265173.1, from coordinate 236,576 downwards.
TTTTTAAGACATCTATCTCGACATTTGGTAGCATTTGAAGAGCTATTGTAAGGCAAATGACAGGAACTGCATTTGTGAGGGGAGATCTTTGTGATTCGAACCATATTTTGAAGTAAGTAAAAAAAATAAAAAGAACTTTTGTTATATAAGTGATTGTAGAAGTAATTGCTTTCTGAATGAATATGTTTATACTTAATTATATCAATGTAATAATGGCATGGATAATTCAAATGTACACTCATAATCTTAAAGGGGTAACTCTATGCCATCATTCTAAAATTACTAGATCAATAATTCTTCAAGAGTAGCCAATAGATTTGGACAAGTAATTTGAAACTAATAATTTGGAGCTAACGATTTGAAACTAATAATAGTTTTAGGGAAAAATTTTCCTCTTTCTTTCTTTTTCTATAACAAACTCATTACTTTTTTTTTACTATTATGAATAATATAGATAATTCAGTGATTCAGTTATTTCAAGGCCTTCAAGACGCGCTTATTTCTCTAAAGAATGGTCAAGAAGCATTGGAGAAAAAACAAGATGCAATGCAACTCGAAATAACAAGTCTTTGCAATGAATTGAAAGATCGAGAACTCCCGAATAATACTATTGTAGCTTCTGTCAATGTAAGTAAATACTATAATAATTAAAGCCTTGTCAATTAATATCAGCTACAATAGATATCTACTGACTCTATCCCAAGACCAGTACTAAACATCTGTAATATAAATTCCAATCATGTATTACAGATGATTGAGCAAGACCTAGGAATAAGTCCAACCGCAGAAGTCAAGGGAGCTATCAACACTTGCACCAAGCATATTTGTGATCAGCTTGCTGCTCTTTTGTCTGTTCAGATTCTCAGGCCCAATCCAAGCTGGACATCTATCCCTCAAGAGGACCAGACCAGAATGTGTGTCAGTCATTCACACGCGCTCAAGAATTATGGAATTGATTTTACCAGATGTCATAAAAACTGGGCATCAATCACAAAGGTTAGTCAGTTATGGAGAAGCCGTAGAAAGCAACACCTCTCTGGTAAGTTCATATCAGGTAGGTATAATAAACTGTATACTAAATATGAAAATATGAAATTATTCAAATGATATTTAGCCAATATAATTAATGAATAAAGAATTGTTCTTTTTATAACAAACAATAAAAACATTTTTAAATAAAAATCCTCTATGAAATAAAACTTTTTTGCCCAATTAAAACTGTGAACAAATCCAAATATATATAAATGAGAGTCATTTAAGAGAATGTTTTTGTTGAAATGACCAATACAATTTAAGCATATACTATGATAGAATGTATTTTATCCAATTAAAATAATTATAAAAACCAAAATAATATTTTATTACCAATTAAAAAACTTTTTTCTTTCATTTATACCAATAGAAACCTTTTTCTATTCTTTTACTACCAATTAAAATAAGGGTATATCAGATAGGTAAATATAGTGGGATATGAATAAAAGCTAACATCAATAAGCTAACGGCGATTAAAATATATTACTTAAAAGGGAACTAGAGATTCCACTGCGATTCGCGAGAATCGCCAGCTCAATCTCAAGCTGAATCTCCAGCTGAATCCCCAGCGGAATCCCCACTTTTTTTCCCGTAGTGCAGGCAAAAGTCGAACTTCGGTTATTTCTATCATAGTCAAAAGTGACAACAAATAATCTATAGCAAAAGTTTTGAATAGAGTAGTTAAAATATAGCTTTATAGTATTTTTTACCAAGCCACTTTTTCCACTCATTTTCACTATGAAACCACTCATTTTCACTGTAAGATGTTGGCATAGTCACATCCAAAGTCACATTTTCTCAATGTTAAGCCACAGCCTTCGTTCTTTTTGTATATTCTTTTCTCTTATTTACGTTTTTCTTTTTTTTGCCTGATATGTTATTTTTTTATGTTTATTGTATGTTCTAATTGATATAATCAAAACCCTGTTCTTTCATTTTATTCTATTTACTTTTTCTCAGTACGTTTTTTGTTATAACTTCAATTGTTCTGAGTGAAATTTATAGCCTTCTCTTTATTTTACTCACTTGATATTTGTATCCAAAGTTTTTCCAATCTTCTTTTTCATTTCTCTCCCTTCTGAACTCTGTTCTTTGAGTTATATTTCATAATTACTCTATTCAAACCGATTTGTACTTTTAGCAATTTAATTTATGATTGATTCTACATTAGCTATTTACATAAAGGATGGTAGTTTTCTTAATTTGGAAAAGTAACATGATAGTCTTACTGCATTTCAGGATCACTGTTTGTCAAATAAAATAATTATACTTTTAATAATTCATATTTTCTTTTATTAATAAAATGTACTTTATTTTCTTTCCAAAAATAACAAGCAAAACATAATAATTATTATTATTGTCATAAAACAATATTGTATATAACTAGTGTTTGTTATTACCAGCTTGTTTTTTTTGAAGTAAGCATATTTAAAAGTATAAGATAAGGACTTTGTTCGCAGCTATCAGCTTTTGTAATATCTGGAAAGAATAGATTAAGAAAGATTGGGGAGGGTGCTAGTTGCTTTCATAAAACTAGGCCAAAAATTACAACATGAAGACTAAAGGCAAGGGTGGACAGAAAGAGTTGGTTAAATCAAAGATAAATAAATAAATATTGTTATTATTTAAATTGTTGTATAAAGCTAGCAATGATATTTCTCTTGCAAGTAATAGACTACATTAATAAAATGTTAGGATTGAATAAATATATAATCAATAAGACAAGCCAATTAATTAATAAGTGATGTATGTAAAAACCAACTTATGAACTGGTAATATTTCGCCTTTAGCTTTTTATATAAAGATGTATTTTGTTTTACTTATTTAGTAATAATACTTGATGCTAAAAGAATTTCAATAAAACTCAAGGCAAGCTGTATTAGTTTTATAGAACTCGTACTTGCTAATATCTGCTCTTGATGAAGTGTAATTGATAAATAAATATTAAATACAATTTTTACAGAGTTGATTCCTTCACAAAATTGATAAGCAAAACTGGACTTTATTTAAGAAAGAAGATTTGTTATAAGCAAAGTTATAGCGCCAAAAATCATTAACATTATTGTCGAAGACATCAGTATAAACATATATTATACTTCCTTAGATTTTGTTTTGTTTTTGCTTGAAAAAAAAATAAAGTTTAAAGTATACTCTTACAAAAATAAATAAATTATATGACATTGTTTTTATAATTCTAAGCAGTAGCATTAGATGAATCAAAAGCAACTTAACACTATTGGGAAAGAAAGCTAATTGAGCAAAGCATTAAAAACATTTTTTTTAGGATAGCCTTAAGATTATTTTAAAAATACATACTATCTTTTGTAAAGCAAAGCAGAAGGTCATATAAGCATGGTTTATCAAAACCATTACTTCCAAAGACTTAAATTTTAATATATATCTATTCTTGCTCCAAGTTTATTTGTTGATCTTAATATTCAAATAAAATCATCAGGTAGTTGTTTTCTATTGCTGATTTATCTTGACTAGCGCTCTCATCTGTCTTTAACTGTTTATGCATGATTATAAGAAGTTTATGACAAGATTTATGAGGCCATTCAATCAAGTGTTCGATACATGTTACAAGATGATGATGATGGCAAAGGGTAATATTTTATTTATTACTTAAAATACTTATAACATGTATATTATTAAAGTAGATTAGGAAAGAAAAAATTTTGAAGTCATTTTTTTTGTTTTGAAAATTAAAATACATAAAAAAACGTCACAACAAATAGTAAAAGCAAGAATCTATTGTATAACACTGGAAAGCCTTCAGATAAGATGTACACACAAGTTTAGCATACAAATTATTAATTATAGAAGTTAGAGACAAAAACATGTTTTTATTAAGCTTGTCAAGCCCCACTCTAAAGAGCAAGAGAAAGAAATGAGTCCTTTGTCCAGGGCATCAACTAACATTTCTTTCTCAATATCTTTCATAAGACTGAGTGGCACAAAAGGCACCTTTTCTGGCCATCCAATGGCTCTGATGGTGCCTTTTTTGTTTTTGATTGCTTTCCAAGGGAAAGATTTTCTTGTTTCCCCGGTTTCTTCTAAAAAATTGATAATATAAAGTAAATGTTAATTTTAATATTTTATAGACTTACCATTGAACAAGCTTATCAAACGTGTGTTTATCTTATTCCTGAAGTTGTTGGCAGCAATGGTTGCGGGTTGTTTTTTTTGCATTATGACAGAAAAATAGATTAAGATAAAATAAATAATACATCTACTATATAATACTTACTTGGGCATCTTTCGACGTTTCCCATTGCTTCCAAGAAACTCTTCAGAGTGCCATCTTCCTCAATACACTTAAAAAATATAGAAGATGTATCTCCTGACAAGAGGCGGCCAATCTTTCGACTGAAGCTGGTGCCTGACTCCCAGAACAGAAACAGACTATCATAGTTCATTAATAGTTTCATTGTGTCTATGATGGTCAATATGGATTTTGCACCACGTTTGACATCAGAGACAGAAGATTCCTGGTGAAGAGTAGCGGAATCTTCTTTTGTCATCTTGTAATATCTGCTTTTTTCTAAAGGACCCATTGAGTTGTACAAGTCAATGATTTCCTTGTGTATGTAGTTTACCCTAAAAATATATTTCGAATTGTTACAAAACTATTGTTTTACTTGTAATCAATGCAGTTAATTGTATTATTGTCAAGTTTTCTCTTGTTATTCATCTCCTTAGTGTAAAGATTAAAAAGATTTTTTTTAATCTTTTTGGGCCCCAAAACAGTATTGCTGAAATTATAGGCAGCTTCAGCCATGTTTTCAACAACCTTTTGTTGCAAATTAAATTCTATAGCAAAGCTAATTTCGAATTCTTTTCTATGCTGCAATTCTAATCGCAGTTTTTCTACTGCTTTGGTTGGCAAGTTTGCAGCATCATTCAAGAAGCTATTAACATTCATTTTTAAGTATTTAATATATAATAATAAGAATATGAAATAAAATAAATAATTATTTCAGTTTTTTTGGAATAATAACCAGATGGCATATCAATTTATCTGATGGGAACCTGATTTTGCTATCAATCATATATTGTAATTTATTAGTAACTAATGGTAAAATCATTAACCTTACACTAGATAACTAGATAACTAGATAACACTATGCAGTTAGCAAATGTGACAAATAATTTTGCGGGGGAAATTTTCATTTTGATAAATGAAAATTGTTATCCAGATTTGTGAGGTGATTTTTTTATTTTTTTTGAGAAATCAATATTTATTCAAAAAATAAAATTCATATAATTATATTTTTCTCAACTTCTACTGATTGTATTTGTATGCTTCTTAGCTCTATCAATAGCTAATGACGAAGAGTAACTGAAAAGTGGCATTAGAGGCGCATTGTCGGTCTTTAGAATTTTTTCGGCGATTGAATCATGCTACGATTAGATGACCACTGGGATTTGATATAGTGCACAGATGGGTAAAAATTAAAATAAATCAAATATTTCCACCCTAGCCAAATATCATCTATATACATATATAGATATTAAAAAAAATACAATTTATCTAAAAAAAATTAATATGTTTATTCACAATTTTTTTGAAATGCTAATTTATTATAAATATAATAAAAGCATTAAAATAAAATATAAAGAAATAATTAAATAATAAAAATAATAATAAAAAAATGAAAAAATATAAAAACTAAAATATAAAAATAAAAATAAAAATAAAAATAAAAAACAATAAAAAAAATAATAAAAAAAATAATAATAAAAAAATAAGAAAAAAATATAAAAACAAAAATATAAAAAAAAAAACAAAAATAACAATAAAAAAAAATTAAAAATTAAAAACTAAATGTTGATTTTGTACTTCAGCTAAATAGTTTATTTTATATTAATTTTTTTGTTTGCTACACTATAATAAAAAATATACTCTAGAACTATGATATCTCTACTTATATTACATTTCTTGAGATTTTAACTTTTATAATAGTCTTATTATAATAGGCGATCTTAACCTTCCCTTAATATGTAAAAAGACTTTTTCTTTACACTTCTTTAATTTAATAAACAAATTATTAAAAGAAGAAAACTTATAACAGTAGTATTATACTGTTGTTTTATTACAGAAAAAAGAAATTGTCGGACATTATTTTGATGAATCCGTACAATTTGAAGATGATTAACCACAGTACCTCTTTATGTGCAGTAACATCTTCCTGAGCATTAACCAAAGTATAATGACTTTTCTTTTATTTAAATATAATATAATAGCTACTGCGGATAATGCGCAGTATTAGTTTAAAAAACTATGTAAGACAATTAACTTCATATCAATAAAAAGTATCTTTTATTCTCTCTTTGATTTTATGTACACTCCTTGATCCCCAGTGGGTTTGACCTTTTGACTTTGTTATAGTAAAAGGAAGACCAACCCAGATCGGAAACAACATTATTACAGAAAAAATATAGACGAATATAATTTGGAACGAAAAAGTAGCAATAAGCCTGAATCGAACAGGGGTGCTCAGAAGTCCAAGCGCAATGTCTAACCATTAAGCTACACAGCAACAGCCAGACTGTCATGTGTGTTGTAGACATGTCAGGCTTTGGCCAGTTTCTGGTGAGGGATACCGGATGGTGGATTCCTTTGGTGGTTTGGTCTGGCGGTGAGCCGTGACAGGTGGTACCGGACTTGTGGGAATTGATGTTGATGGTGAGTCGACCGAGTGACATGTCTCGAGGGACAAGAGTGGTCCCTCAGGTTTCTTGGGAAATCTTGCTCCCGATACCCCTATATCCAAACCCCCAATATAATCTCATTCCTTAAAATTAAAATACCCATCTACATCGTCACCTCAGAAACACCTGTCACCCACTAAAAACATTATATCTCTTTCCTCTAATTTTATACACTTCTTTATTGCCAACATTTATTTTACACTATTTTTTATTACATTTTATTAGATTTCATTATTATACTATTATTATATTTGTTGTGGTGGTTGAAGTTGAAGAAGTCTTTAAGAGGAAGAATTGAAGATTTGAAATTAGGAACGAAGATTCGTGAGAACTTGTGTAGGTTTTGTTTATTGAGAAAGATTTTGTATCAAAGTTTGACCAGGTTCCTATACTGAACTACTACTGCTATTTATATTGTTTTGGATTGGGAAAATTATATGACTGGGGTCAGGTAATCGATCCTATCTGAGCCTTAATCAGAGCAACATGATCTTGGGATAATTAATGTATGATTAATTATATAAATGTGTGTAGTCCCAATGAAGTATTAACATCGAAAGTAAATGTGTTTATGAGTTATAATTATGCTTATAATAATCCACTGATGTATCCCATATTATGGTGATATCGTCATATGAAATATAATCACTATCATGCATGCTAAACCTGTGTGTTAAATAATAAAGTAATCGGTAGACATCTTTGACTGGAATAGCTGAGGCCTTATATTATTTCCTTCAGACTTATTCTCAATTACAGCAGTAGTCAATACTCATTTACAACAATATTTTTTTACTTTATTTTACTACATCGTTATTATATTATTACTTTACTTCTATTCTACCTCACTTTATTTTTATTTTATCTTTATTCAATTATTATATTTTTACTATACTTTTATTTTACTCTCTCTATAATTTTCTATTCTACTTCTACTATCAACACCAGTTACATGTAATAAAAATTTTCACTTGACTTTCTTTTCTTTTCCTCAAAAAATTATTTTAACTAAACATTTTTGTTTATAAAAGGAACAACCTTTTCAATCAATAAAATTATTATTCTATTCTTGATCTTATTTATTTTTGTCCGTTATTATCATTATTCTTCATTCATATACAGTGTCCTTGTTCTTTGGAGTGTTGTCTGTCGATTTTGATATATTTCATTTCTCTGTTTTTTCTTTTCTGTCTTTCTCAGACTTTGTCGTTGTCACAATTTCCATTTTAATCTTCTCCCTATTTTTTCTACCTGTCTGTCACCAATTCTTACCTGTCAAATTACCTATTCTTTTCCATTCTTATTGTATTCTTCTTCTTGTATTTCGTAATTCACATTACATTTATTTGCCAAGTGATACTGTTACAATTCACAACAAACAAACACATCATGCGCCAAGACTTTCAATATTGTTGTTGTTTTTTCAGTGTAACAATTCTAAAAATATAGAAAGATTATAAAAGAGTTGTGAATATATATAAAATTAAAGATTAAATATAATTAGAGTATGTAACTTATATTTAATGAGATGATTGGATATGACTTGGATATTGATATATGTGAATATATATAATGTAATAGATCCAATGCTATTAACTAATATCAGAGATAGATAAGATGTTATAGGCTAATATTAGTGATAAATCAAATGTTATTGGTTAATATTGATTATAAATTATATTTTATTAACTTGTATAAATAGTGAATTGGATGTGATAAATATATATATAATACAGACTGACTGTTATTGATTTACATATATATCAGATATATTATTATCAGTCTATATATATCAAATCAATTATTATTGTTCTATATATATATTAAACACTGCAAAAACAAATCAATTTTGCATATATAAAGTATACCTAAGTTCTGATAGACAGAATAGATAAAATTGTAGTTCAGCTCACTTTTGTGAGTAAAGTATTTGAATAGTATTTTAAGCTACTCTATTGGCTACTGGCAGCTGTGTAGCATTAGAATGCAACATCAAACTCAAATAAAATAAAAGTGTGTTTTCTTTGAAGTCTTTTTCTTTACTATTAAATACTATTGTAAACCTTTCTTTTTATTTTAAAATGGCTCCTATTCGCAAACCAACTGTTAGAAAAGAGTGTTGATGCTCTATCTGTAAAAGCAAGACACTAGGATTCGATTGTGTATCTGTTAAAACATTTAAACATCATCAAGAAAAAGATAATCATGATATTACACATGTTCAAATGCGTATGGTTAATATATTTGCTTTACTTTACTATATTTTATTTTATTTCATTTTATATCATTTCCTTTTTTATTATTTTATATAATAATAATAATAATAATAATAATAATATTAACACTAATAATAATAAATGTGTAGCCCATGCAGACACATGCGATATAATTAGTAGTGCTGTTTCTGAGCCTGTAAATCAAGAAAAAGATAATTTTGAATTTGAACAGGAAGATGTTGAAATGAATTCTGAGCTTAGAAGTAAGAAAACTTATTTTATTACATTGATTTATTTGAGTCTAAAATTCTGCTTTTGTAGACCTAAATGACACAAATGACATTTTGGATATATGGACAAGAAACCAACCTTTCTCTGAAACAGATTGTGTGTTTGGCCCTGAAGATAATGTCTAATATACAAGTGACACTTACGAAGAAGAAGAAGAATATGAAGATGAATCCGATGTTGAGATGGACAATGATGAAGGTAGGTACACAGCTTTAGATAATATTATATCTTAGAAAGTAGAGAGTTAATCAACGTTCTTTGAAAAAAATCAAATTAAAGATTCTTCATTGGAATCAATCTCGGAATTGAATTTGATTCACCAATTCATTGTTATTTCAGTTGCTCTTTTTGTCTCACTATACGTCGTAGATGAAGGAGCTGTAATCCTGATTGCCATAATCAACAAGATCCTGCAGTTTTTGTTTGACTCATTCCACCTTCCTGTGAGTGTTGCTGACCTCAAACGTTTGGCCGGATTTGAAGTGTTGACAAGTAGTGTCAAGAAGTATGTTGCATGTAGCAAATGCCATGCCATATATGATAATGAAGCCGCCCCTTTGTGTTGTACATCACCTAATTTTGATAAAACCTCCTTGTGTGGCAACAGCTTGTTTAAGTCTGGTCCCAAGTCAAAAGCACCCAAAAAGACATATGTATTCCACTCCGTCAAGAAAGCCCTAAAGACGTTTTTTCAATGCCCGGATTTTGAAAACAAGATCAACTCATGGAACTGCGGCCCAAAAATGAATAGCACTTTTGTTTGACGTGTACGATGGTGCGATGTGAAATGATATAGTAGACATAGATGGTATACCTTTTGTTAATACCGAGCGATCACTCATGCTCACGCTGAACATTGACTGGTTTCAGTCATTCGATGGTGTTATCTACTCCTGTGGTGCCATATATCTTGCAATCAATAATCTTTCACGCAGTGAGTGGTTCAAGAAGGAGAACGTGATTCTTGTTAGGTTAATGCCAGGGCCTAAAGAAGCGAGCACTTCTGACATAAATAACTATCTGAAACTGCTTGTGGATGAGTTGATGGAGCTGTACAAAGGTATTAAGATTAAGACTCACCAATGTCCAAATGGTACTTCTATCCAAGCAGCCCTTCTCATGGTTGCCTGCGATATACCTGCTGCAAGGAAAGTATGTGGGTTCACATTCCATACAAGTACAAATGCATGCCACAAGTGTAAGCATCAATTTTCGAGGTTGGCTGGAACGAGTTCCATTGATTATTCTGGATTTGATTTCTCAAAGTGGCTCCTTCGCACTAAGAATGACAATCATAAGGATGCAGAGATCTGGAGAAATGCAACCAAACCAACTGAGAGACAGTGTCTTGAAGTTGCACATGGTGTTCGCTGGTCCGAACTGCATTGTCTTTAGTACTTTGACATTGTCCACTGTACGATCATTGATCCCATGCACAATCTTTTCTTAGGCACTGCCAAAAGAATGCTGGAGAGATGGGTTGCGGATGGATTAATCGACGGTAAAAAACTCATTGCCATGCAAAAGGCTGTTGAGAAGGTAGTGTTGCCGCCCGATTACACATCACTTGGGACAAAGATTGCCAAGGGATTTCCCTATATGAAGGCTGATGAGTGGAAGTCTTAGTGCCTTGTGTACTCTCCTGTGGTTCTAAGGGATGTGTTGCCGTTGCCAGAGTTCAAGAACTGGATAGAGTTTGTTAACGCATGCAGATACTTCACCAAGCCTAGTGTTTCTGAAGAAGACATTGAGAAAGGATACAAATGCTTAGAAGAATTCTGTAAAGGGTGTGAGACATTGTACGACCTGGATCTTCTCTCTCCCAACATGCACCTGCATCTGCACTTACACCAAACAATGATTGACTTTGGGCCTGTCTATGGATATTGGCTTTTCAGCTTTGAAAGGTACAATAGTGTCCTGAGAAATATCAAAACCAATTGAAGAAATGGGTTCGAATCGACATTTATGAGACAGTTCATTGAAGAGTCGTGGAAGGGAGATTTTGTTTATTAACTTCTGAAACCTATGCATGCACTTGCATGTTTTGAAATTTTTGATAAGTTCACCACCAACAACAACAACACCAACACCAACACCAACACCAACACCAACACCAACACTAACACCAACACTAACACTAACACTAATACCAATACCAACACCAATACCAACACCTACCTCTCTTACTCTTTCTCAATTTCCAAATATCTTGAAGCTTCACAGAATCTTTCAATGACAATTCGTGAAAACGAGCCCCTGCCACCATCCGCCTTGCCATTGAAAACAAGACCATTATCATTTATGCCAAAACATGAATATGATTGTCTTGTAGAATACTATCAAGCTGCGTACAAGAATCCACAGATCTCAGGTTGCAAAGATGTAATTGATGACTCACCTTTCGTCAATAACTGAATCGAAATGGTGAAGTCTGTTGATCTTCTTGAGCAAAGCTACAAAGGGTGCATTGGCACAAATGGCCATGGATCATACATACAAGCATATTTCACTGAACGAACTGGGTTGGAACATGCGTATGTTGAAGAGATTCAGTACCTTTTTTGTTCACAATTTTAGGCCAACTGTTTCTTCTCTAACATACAGAAATCCCCATAGTAGTCAGCATGTATTTGCATTTGTCAAATGGTTCAAATCCACTTCAGACAAAACAAGAGAATTAGAAGGAATTGAGTTGTTACAGAATGAATTCTACAAGCAAGATTTTCAAAGCATCCTGCCAGTACATCGGATTCTCCTAAAAGTTGCAATAGTAGATTACAAAACTACAAAAAACGTCAACAAAAAACTCGCAATTCCTTTACCAAAAAAAAATTACTATTAATTCTCATACACACACTTACTTATATATTTATCCTCTATTATTATTATTTCCTTTAATCAATTCAATTTCAATTATTACTATTTGGCCCTACAACAGAATATAATAAAAAAGAAAATGTTTATTTATTGTTGATTGCCCAACGAGACAATGACTGGGACAGGGTGGCAGGAACAGAGCAAGGCAACAATGTTGCTAGATATCTGTTCATTCTTGGCTTTGTTCCCACACCCGCATTTGACACGTGATGGGTATGATCAATGTCATCAACCATTGTCAACAATCTGTTGAACTGTATTTATTTTTATTAGTTCTTTATTTTTCTTGTTATAAAACTTATTTATTTATTCTAGATATTATTTACCTCTTCACTTCTCCAAGTGGGGCAAGCCACATGCAAACACCGTCGTGGAAGATTGTCCACAATCTCAATATCCGATTCACCATCAGACATGGCATCCTTCTGAAAGAGTTTGAGATAGGTCTTCTCAACAGAGTTTCCAGTCTTATATCCCATTGCAGCATCAATGGCTACCCAGTTGTCCATGTATGTCGACTTGCGTCAGATAAACATCTGGTTATATAGATTGTAGCTTGAGAAAATAGTAATATACCAATTAATTTTTTATATAGTATATACAAACCTGAAGAGTACGACTGTTTGCTCTCCCCTTGCTGTTTTTCTTGGCCTTCTGCTCAGGAGACTCGTGAAAAGTACAATGACTGTGCTTGTACCTGTTCTTTACTTTATCACTTATCACCCATGGGTGAGTACCGGCTAGACGAGTCTGGGTGCTAATGTAGCTCTTCAAGTAGTTGATAACAGCTACGTTATCGTGGTGGTTAATTGTCTCGTTCAAGTTCTACTTCTTCTTACTCTCATTCTCAGCAACAAGAGCAGGGTCGTCAGACTCGAACTTCCAGTCCCACAACTTTTCCGCAAAGATTTCCTAAATACACACTAGAAAAACATACGGGAATTACCATGTACAAAGTTAAATTATAACAATAGAAAATCTGGGATATTTTTTCATCTCAGCTTTTTTTGTGTGTTCAAGATGAAAACACTGTTTTCCAGTTTTCTATTGGCTTGGATACAATAGACGAAAATATTATTTATTATTATTATTATAAAGACATAACATTTCATTATAAAGACATAGTAAATTTAGTAAACGTTGTACTTGTTTCCTTTTTCTCTTAACACTTCAAAGTAAAAATAAATAAACATTATGTCCACAATTCCTGAACTCTACAACGAAAAGTGCCATTGTGCTGGATGTAGTCAGAACGATCTCGGCTATAGTTTTGTTGCCAGAAGAACTGCTCAACGTCATAACAAAAGGGCAAGACTAAATGCCATAAGATGTGAAAGGGGTACAATATTTGAATTTATTTAATTGTATTGTAATCCATGAAATAACGTGTTGTAATAGACATGTCTGCCCAGAGAAATATGATGGAGGTCGATGATGAACGTAAGGTTTATTTAATTCAGATACCGTTAGATATTAACCAAGTGTTATATTCTAAATGTAGCTATCTTAACCCATCAACCCGGAGCCCTGGAAGAATCGTACACTCAGACAAACTCACCTGTTTGGGAAGGAGCTTCAATGTCTGACACTGAAGACGTTTCCGTTACTAATGACGCGATCAGCAATGGCGACAATGATGACAGTGGAAGCAACAGCAATGAAATCAGTGAAGACGAAAGCGAAGACGATGTTATTGAGCTCGACGACAATGAATTGAATAGTGAAGGTCAGTTAGTGTTAAAAATTTTTTTAAAAAAAAAGCATTAATTTTTTTTTATAATAGACCCTTTTGCCACCCCCGATATGCCCCAGAACCCAGTGCACAGGTTCATTGCTACTTTTGTGGTGATGTTCGCTTCCCGCTATGTGGTTGACAAGGGCGCCGTTGTCTTGATCGAGTTCATCAACAAGCTTTTGACAATTTACGAGCAGGATTTCCAACTGCCCTTGAGCCTTCCTGGTCTTCAGTGCATGACAGGTTTCTCAGCCATGACCAAAGGCATAAAGAAATTTGTTGTGTGTCAGGATTGTCACAAGGTGTACGAAGAAAGTGCATCTGTCCCGTCTCATTGCAATTTCGTAAAGCTTGGTGCACGCTCGTCTTGCAACTGCCAATTGACGAAAACATCAGCATCGGGTGCTTTGGTGGCCAAGCGTTCATACTTGTACCAGTCCGTCATTAATACTTTACGAATGTTTTTTCTTCATCCAGGATTCGAGGATAAAATTAGACATTGGAATCACGAGCTGAAGATGGTGGATACAATGTGTGACATATACGATGGTGCCATGTGGAAGGAGCTCAAAGACAAAGATGGCGTGCAATTCACAAAGGATTTGCGTTCATTAATGTTGACTCTCAACATCGACTGGTTTCAACCTTTTGATAACGTCACGCACTCGACTGGTGCCATATACCTGGTAGTAAACAATCTGCCTCGCAATGAAAGATACAAGCCAGAGAACACACTTCTCATAGGATTGATGCCTGGCCCGAAGGAACCCAAATCCGAAGAGATAAACCATTATCTCCGGCCTATGGTAGATGATCTGATAAGATTGTATGAGGGACTGGCAATCCCAACTTTCGAGTGTCCTAGTGGTGTCCGCGTCCATGCCGCATTGATGATGGTGGCCTGTGACATCCCAGCAGCAAGAAAGACAAGTGGTTTCACCTCGCACAACAGTACATGCACATGTTACAAGTGCAACAGACATTTCCCTCGCTTGGAAAACGGTGTCAATGTTGACTTTTGTGGGTTTGACTTCTCTCGGTAGGTGCTTCGTGACGGTGTAGAGAACAGGTTGCATGCTGAGGAGTGGGAAAGTGCTAGTACCCCCTCAGAAAGGCATCGGCTGGAGGTCGAAAATGGTGTTCGATGGTCGCAGTTGCATCGCCTTGGATACCTTGATCTAGTACGTGGAACGATCATCGATCCCATGCATAATTTATTCCTGGGAACGCCTAAAAGATTGATGGATCGTTGGATCAAAGACGAAGACATTCAAGATGGCGATTTTGCAGCAATGCAGAAGACTGCAGAAACGATGATTGTGCCTAGTGGATACACCTCTTTGAACTCGAAAATAGGAAAGCAGTTTTCGTATATGAAGGCAAACGAGTGGAAGTCATGGGTGCTCGTATACTCGCCAGTTCTGTTGAAAGATGTTCTTGCAAAAGACAGATTCGAAAACTGGATTAACTTTGTTGATGCATGCCGCCTGTTGATCAAGCCAACGATCACGTTCGATGAAATCAACACTGCCCATCAGTTTCTTCAAACTTTTTGTACCAGATGTGACGAGCTGTACAATGCCGAAATCCTCACCTGTAATATGCACCTACACCTCCATCTTCGAGATACAATTCGTGATTTTGGACCAGTGTATGGTTATTGGCTATTCGGGTTTGAGCGGTTTAACGGGTTGTTAAAAAATTGAAGACAAACAGGAAGATCAGGTTTGAAGAAACATTTATGAAGAAATTTATTGAAGATGTGCACAAAGACGATCTTGTCAACAGTTTCCTTCAGAGTACCCTCCAGACATCTGCATTTCCTCTCCTTACCAAACTCACTTCTTCCTTTACACCCGCCACCATTCCATCCATCCATCAACGTACCTTCCACATACAGTCATTTGTCGAGGCTTCTGAAGATCCAAATGTACTTGTAAAAGGCAACGAACCTCTCCCTCCTTCCGCATTCCCTCTATCATTAAAATCTGCTACCACAATGAGTGACATTCACTATGTTCATCTCTTACAATACTACAAAGTTGCGTACAACAATGAACAATTAGTTCACTTTCAACAAGCGTCGGAATCACCATACTTTGTCGACAATACAATCACCCTGTTGAAATACATCAACATCCTTGGGCAGGTCTACAAGGGTAAAGGTGAATCTGGAAGTCGTGGCTCTCTTGTACAAGCAAAGTTCATTGGAAGTACTGGTGAGCATATCATCGCATACATGGGTCAAATACAGTACATTTTCACCCATTCTTTCACTCCTCCACCCACCTCTTCATCCCTTATTCCCTTGCTCCACACCCATTGCCGCCCAACACAACTTCTTCACAATTCTCAACATACTTTTACATTTATCAAATGGTACACACCAAAAATGATAAATCGTGAGAGTACGAACATGTTGAAACCTGCTTTCCAACATTTTCTCCTGACGATTTCCAATGTGTATTGCCAGTGCATAGAATTATGTTAGAAGTAGCAACTGCTGAGCACACAACACGCAGAAAAGTAAAAAAGATGCTGGTCATTCCTTTGCCAAAAAAACAATATATTTAAAAAATAATAAAATTATAACTCCCTTTTTTAAAGACACACAGAAAAGAATAATCATAGTGTTTGTATTTGTTGGTACGTTTATCATTGTCAGATGGAGGATGTGGAGGATGTAGAGGATAAGAAAACAAAATTTATTGAAACTCATCTCTAAAAGCCCAGTGAGGGAGAAGGGACGTCAATCTAGGTGGGACTGCTAAAACAGCATCTCTACCGAAGGACCTCTTCAACATCTGACGCGAATTGAAGTCCATGCGATTACGCATAAAATCATCAACAACTGCAAGAAAGTGATTGTACTAAATACAAATAAGTGATTAATCAAAGTTCTGTTTCATTTAAATCCATAAAAAACAAAAAAAAGCTATATATAATAATGTAAATGAAAGAAATTATCTCATCACTTCTCCAACTTGGACGCATTGTACGAATTGCACGGTTGCTTGAGACTCTAGGCATATTGTCTTCAGATTTGCCCTCAGACATTGCTTCTTTCTGTAAGAGTCTGTCGCAGCTCTTACCCACATTCACATCAATTTCAGCCTTGAATGTATGGTAGGTCAGTTCGCAACGGTCAAAATGCTAGTTTATAAATATATTAATATTAATACATTTAATTTGCAATCAAAACATACTTCTAACATACATTGGTCTCTCGACCTGCTTTTCTTGACTGAGAATTTGTCTTTTTGCACGCTTCATAGGATTCCTTGACTCGGCGTCTCATTCCACAAAAGTTTGTGTAGATACAATCGCTAATATCGGCCTGTCAAACACTAGTCCCAACAACCTTTGGAGCCAGGTATGCATGAAGGTCATGCATCAGCTGTCTGTTGGGTGGAAGTCTGTAATCAACATTAACATCCCAACTGCGCTTGCTGTCATTAGCTGCAACTAGTTCCGGCTTATTTGATTTGAAGTTGTGTTTCTTCAACTCTCCTCGGATAAGAGCCTATACTTAGTGTGAGATATTATGTTGATGAACTACTGTACATCTCAACACTTACTAAAACTCTAGTGCGATCCTGTTTACTAAGTTCACCAGCGTTTGCACCAGTAAGAACCACTGGACCAACAGAAGGAGCAACAGAAGGAGCAACAGAAGGATTAACAGAAGGAGCAACAGAAGGAGCAACAGAAGGAGCAACAGAAGGAGCAACAGAAGGAGCAGCAGAAGAGATACCAAAAAAAGCCTCAGAAGGTGTTGTATACCAATCCAGAGTAGAACCAATGGAAGAAGCTGCGAAAGGGACAGAAGCAGAAGCAGATATAGTGGTAGGAGCAATAACTGCAAGAAGTTCTCCAGAGGCATTGGCAACGCTATCAAGTATTTCCAATGAATCTTTGTTCCCCTTGATGACAATGCCAATGTTTGAATCCATGGTCTTGAGACTTTCCTCCATAGTGGTGAGCCTTCTTAAAAGCTTAGTATATTCCGGGGATGGAGCCGGGGCAATTGACTGACGATTGTTAACCATGGTCTGAAAGCTATCTAATAAAATGTTATACATGAGTTAATTGTTAATTATATTTGTTTTATATATCTATTCATTGTATATATAGAGTGTTATTAATATACAAAAGAAGTTAGGTGTTAAGCAAAAGAATAAAGTGTAGTTAATGGAAAGATGGTAAAAGTAAAAGCAAGAACCCATTTATTATATTACACTTGTTGCTGTAAATACTCAGGATTTCTTTAATACGCGTATCTCTATTAATACTTCCTGGAATTAACGGGGTGCAAATCGGCTTTGAACATGCTTTTTTCAACTCAATCCAATATATGATTTCTGTCTTTCGGCCTTTTGGCCCTTTGGTCTTTTGTTCTTTTTGTTTTTTTTTCATTTACAAGTTTTCTCTCTTTTCTCTCTTTCCAACATTTATTATATTCACAGATTTTCTTGGTAAGATATCTTATTCTTTAATATTATATATATATATATAACTAAAATGATAATAATTGTTTTCTATTACTACAGACACTCGCGTTTTGTTACCTTCTGATGCATCCCCTTCACAATGTCCATCCAGATTAGCTAAGGTTAGTAAATATACTTTATGCCATCATCCTATAAAATTATTCTGACTTTTTCCTTTCTTTTGTATAGGCCATATCGCCGAAATTACTCTCTACTATTAAACACGGTTATGAACACGGTAATATTTTATTTTATTTCAATCTATCTCTTTTTAATAAGCACACGGCTTAACATAATTTCTATTATAGATGAACCTCCCTCTCATGAGCACATCGCGAATCAAGAACTTTCATTTCATACAAGTGTTATTGACATGGTAATTTTTTTTTGTACATATAACAATATTATTTATTTTGTATATTAATGTATATCATTTACTGAAGACAATATTAGCGTCTCCTATGTACTCTCTTGGTCTGCAAATAAATTCTTTTGCTTCAGGTAGGTAAATGAAATATTCTACCACACAGTTCACAAAAAATAAAAATTTTTCAGCATTTTTATAGCCAAATAAAGTATATTGAGTACTATGGTTCGCATTCATGACGCCTTTTCTTTTTGTCTCTGGTAAGCTATTATATTGCAAGCATAATTACATATATATATTCTTAATATCCACGATTTCTTGTTCAAACAGCTAACACTTTTCTAATTTCATAGAACAACCATTTACAAGCAAGCAACACACAACTGGGCTTTTCTCTGGGAGATATTGTTTGGAGAATACTTGTTTTATCAGAACATTGGCCATTTCAAATTGTATGAAGGATAGAACACTAGCCAGAACGTTCCTGAATATTAAATATAACTACTGTACTATAAACCTAAGAATATTCTTTTCTTTCTAATAAAAACAAAATAAACCAATAATTATTATAAATAAATTAAAGATCGGAGAAGTGTATGGAAGCAAACAGTACAAGAAGAAGTCTCTAAGATTGGATAAAATAAATTCAAATACAACAAAACCCTGTAAAAACTGGCATATCCGTATAATCAATCTTTCATTTATCGTTCTTTTAATCGGAGAGCAGTAGGATATATTACAACAAAACGTAATTCTGAGTTGCCGTTTTAGTGCATGTGGTAAAAACCCATATACAGAAAATGCAAACACATCCTACTATCCTGCTGTTCTGACCTTTTCCTATGTTCGAAAGTTGGTCTTACCACCTATGAGTAAGCCAGCTTCATACACTTGTAAAAACTATCTGATCACATCGTAAAACCTGGTCTTTTCACATAATTAATTACAGTTTTACACATAAGAAAACCGCGCCTCTTTTCCAGTGACAGGTTGTTTAATAAGTTGTTGATACTAACATATATTAATATTAATTACCAAGATAATGACAGAAACCTTGGCATCACTGAGGGAGGTCTGGGGGACATAGGATGGCATCAGAGATGGTCCTAAACTAGCCATACCAGTCTGATTGTTGGTATAGGCAGTTGCAAAGTCTGCAAATGCCGTATATGTCTTTCCAGACGTGTCAACAACAACGCCCATCCTGTTTTTAAAGGCTGTCATGTTGCTATTGACAGCAGCAATGTCATCCTTGACACCGTTGATACTGTTGTTTACTTTGCTAAACATTTCAACAATTTCTGCGTATTGCTGATCTTGGATAGTTGTGGATGAGAAACTGGGGGCAATTTCTTGAGGTCCAACATGGCCAGCCAAAACACGGTTTGCAGAGGTAGATATACTTGCAGATGCTTTTCCTTTTCCTTTATGGTCTGTTTTTCTGCTGCTATTGGAAGACATTTTTTCTTTATTGTATTTTTATTAAAGTTTTATACATTAATAAATTATTAAAATAAAATAAATGTATGGGTTGAAATATATTTATTTTTGTTTAATCAAAGATATACATACAAAATAAGTTAATATAAAGTAGATTTATGAAATAGCTGAGAAAAGGAAGGGATTATATATTATTTTCTATAAAATCTTTTATAACCTTAAACAACTTCTTTAATATTCAACATAGAACTTAGTGTTACAATATAATTTCAGACTATTCATTTTATTACTATTGTATTTTACTAGAGTCAATTCTCATCTAAACTGCCTTCTGTTTGAAAGCCCACTTTTTTTTCTTCTTTTTCTTTATTTTTTTCTTATTTTTTTTTCCTGTTTCTTTTCCGCTTTATTTACTTTTATTTTGGTTGATATATTTGAGTTCACATTCTGGTAAGCAATTTGTTTTTATTATTCTATTGTTATATTTATTCTTAATGTTTTTTCTTTTATTATTATTGTGGTTGCTGATAGTATTACAAGTCTTTGCCGTGTTGATTAATGGACAAGAACAAATAGGTATAACGCGGTTATTGTGAATGTATTTCTTTATTAATTATTTTCTTTTTCTCTCCTCAGCTCATCATAAAGACATACCAACAGCAGAAATTTATCCGGTAAGTCTGAATAGTGTATTTATTTATTTTATTCTTATATCTAATTTTGTTTATTTTCTATCTTTGTTAGTACTGCCAACATTTCTATGTACTTGATTGAATGGCTTGTCTTTGAAAACCGGTTTTCTTTGGTAAGTAATAAAGCCAAACTTTATTCCATGATCTTTACTAATGCGTTTTATTAAACCTTTCAGAACAACAGTCAATGTGCAATATGCCTGGTTCTGACGAAAGTACTGGTAAGTAACCATATTATTTAAATTAAAGAAAAATAAATATTTATATAATCTAATATAATTGAATAATTTTTTAGCCTTCTCTTATTAGTGAAATACCATAAACACGTGTTTCTTTTTAGGATTCTATCATATTGAAAGTATTTATATATTATAATATATGAAACGGTTTGTTATTATATTAATTATGTAGTAGCCTATATATTAGATCAGACTATATATTGTCAAGCCGTACATATTATAAGCAAGAAGCTTTTTTTTAAATAAAAACAATTTTTCCAAAACAATCCCTATAAAAATATTTAAAATGAAGTGCAAGAAGTATTGCAGTAGTATGGCATGTGTGAATCCTATAGTTTAGTCATGTATAATTGTCCAATAAAAGTGTTTAGATTCAGAAGACAGTATACATAAATCCTGTTTCTTCTGTTAAATGATCCAATAGAATATTATTATTTCAGTAGACAGTTTTCTCTGTAAAGTAATCCAATAGAATTCTACTATTTCAGTAGACAGTTTTCTATCAAAAATAGATTTTTTATGGGAATCTCTGTTTCAAATCAAGTTTAATTTAATGTAACATCCAAAAAAAAAGATGTCATAATTTAATTATTCTCTCTGCGATTAAATAGTTTAAAAGAATCTTACATCTCTATATGGATCATTATAAGTTCAGAAGTTACATGGACAACTCACAGGTAACATAACATATTGCAAACGGAATCTATAAATGCCAAATTTCAGAATTTAATTATTCTGTTACTCAGAATTTCCTATACTATTGCATATGTATAGAAATCTAATTCCCCAGTGAAAGCTATTATCATTAGTCTATATATATCAGATCAGTTATTATTCATTTATATATAGTGCCAATTAGCTATCAATAGCTCATATATATAGTATATCTACTGTTATCAGCTTATATATATATTGAATTAACTGTTATCAGTTTATATATATATTAGATCAACTATAAATATGTCATATATACAGTTTATCTGTCATTTTCAGCTTATATATAGTATATCAGCTATCAACAACTTATATATATAGCATATCGGCTATTGTCAGCTTATATATATATCAGATTAGCTGTTATCTGCTTGTATATATATCAGATCAGTTATCATTTATTTATATATATACTAGATCAGAAGTGCTCAGCTTATATATGTATGAGATTGACTGTTATCAGCTTATATATGTATCAGATTGGCTGTGATCCACTTATATATATATCAGACTGGATATCATATGTTTATATATAGTGCAAATTACCTTTCATTAGCTTATATATATGCAATTGGCGGACAACAGCTTATATATATATCCAATTAGTAATTAACAGCTTATATATATCAGATCAGCTGTCATCAGCTTATACACTGGTTTTATCCATTCAACTGTCGCCTATTTCCATCTAATTAGCATCCGTTTCCATCTAATTAGAACTCATTCACATCTGATTGGCTTCTATAGCAATTGAATTTGCTCCCATTGCCAACTGAATTTGCTCCCCCCCTTTTACTATTGGCGGAAGGGTACATGGCACTCAAATTTTTTATCTTTATGCCTTACAATTTTTTTATATAACTATAGTATTTTTTTTGTAAACGTCATACTTTTTTTTGTAAACGTTGTATTTTCTTGGCATAAAACATGGATATTTTTATTAGACATAATTAGTTGATAGAGAAATAGAACACATAATAAGAAGTAAGATATAATGAAATACAAAGTAGTAAAAACAGAAAAGTATAAAGTAGTAAAACAAATAAAAAAAAGAGGGATATAAAGTGGTAAAAAAATAAGAAAAAGAGGGACATAAAGTAATAAAAAATAAAAATAAAATAAAAAAAGACATAGAGTGTAAAGAGCTTAAATAAAGATATCAAAGACATACTTAAAGCTTTTGCTCTCTGTTTAAACAGCAAGAAAAGAATGAAATAGCATGGTTGATCCAACCCAAACAGTCCGAAAGGGTGACAGTCTTAGCTGATTCTGTAATCCTTAAGATAAGATCATCTGACTCTGCAATCTCTTCTCTGCAGACATCTAACTTGATCTTGGACCACATTTTCTCAATTGGATTCAGGAAAGGTGAATACACAGAAAGATATGCCCACTTGTACCCACGGGAAGAAATAAAGTCTTTCATCTCATCAGCCTTATGGATAGAAGTGTTATCTATGATGAGATAACATTCTTGCATACTCTGGCTGTCCAGAACGTCCATTGTATGACTAAGAAAGTTGAGGTAGTGCTGGGTCCTGGTATCAATTTGGCCATTCACCTCAACATTGGTGTATATGTTCAACTTTCTCTTCTTCTTGGTTATGACTGCAGTGGGTTTCTTCAATGAGAGGCTGACAATCCCTCTCTCGCACATTGCAGCAAGGATGGTGATGGACACACCTCTCTGCATCGGGACAGTTGTCTTGGCTGGGGTGCCACTGACAGAACGGCCAAAAGTTCTCTTGATATGCATGTTGAAGCCTGCTTTATCAATGAACACACAGTTTGACAGATAGTTGAAATCTGCAAGTTGTTGTCACTCCAAAATGGGGTCTTGTCTCATCTCAATTGTGCTGGCGTTATCTCTCTTCTCAGGCAGCTTCTCCAACTTCTTCATTGTCAGGACACACTTCTTCACCAAGTGCTTCTGGATTGCTGATTTGGTAATCTGCACCCCAGAGAACTCTTCCATGACAGCTATCCTTGCTTGTTTCAAGATAACATCTGATTTATTTTTGAAAACTTCAAAAGAAAAGCAGAGTGCACAGGGAACAACTTTTGGTTGCCATGTTTTCGTTCTTTAGACGCAGAAACCTCCTCAACCTCCATCGTCTCCAGCCCATTGGACTCATCAGTCTCCACCATGGCAGCATCAAAATCGGCCTGGATTTTCTCTCTGGGCAGTCCGGACATTGATGCCTGTTTCCCTGGCAGCAGCAGCAGCAGTCTGGTTCTCCAAAAAAAAACAAGGAGAAGAACTTGTTCATCTGGTTTTGGTTGTACTTTCAGTACGAACCTCGACCTATGCTTTCTGCATTGGAAACTGAATTAAGGTCGACCTTTTCCAGCAGATTCGTCTTTGGCTTCTGTGCAACAATGGTTTTGGTAGTAGCCTCGTTGACTTCAGTTGGCAAAAAACTTCTGAGACTTAGGAGGCTTGTAACTGCTGGGTTTCTGTCCAAGGTACAGGTCCATTCCATATTGGCATGGTTGACAAAGACATCTGTCACAGATCGGAGTACAACTTCTCCATGCATTTCGTTGACAATCTCTTGATTGAAATTGCACAAGGGGTTGAAAGCAATTCCAGAAAACTGGGTTTGGTCTGCAGAACCGCTGTGACTGACCATTTCACAGTGCTTGTCCATAACAGATTCGAGGGAGTTGTTGGAAGTAGGCATTTTTTTTTGAAAATAAAAAGGGTGTTAAAATCGAGGAAGAAAGATAACTGAGAAACTTTTATTAAGACACTGGGGTATATATACCAAAAAAAAAATTTAATATCTTAAACGTTTCTATCAAGATATAGTCTTGTCCTGTTGTTTTAATATATTTGGATAAAGAACGTGTTGAAGAATAATGAATGTTTACATATTAAGCTTCTTCACACATTTAAGAACATTTATTTTATTAGCCAATTTACAGTGCTACCAGAGCCTTTCTGGTGTCCTGTCCTCTGTCTCAAAGGAAGGGGTAAAATTTCTTCTCATGGGTTTACCCAACCAAAAAAAAATAAAAATAAAAAAAAGTTTTTTTTTGTATAGAGCCAAGGAAAAGCTTGAAATTCAGTTATTGAGATTTTCAGTTTTTCAGAAATTTCTGCGGTTAGATACCATTTTATTTTCAGTTATTAAGATTTCACTGGAAAAACACCCCTGAATATACTAGTGCTGAAATAATTCAGTAATAGTGTATATGTAGAGTATATTTCATCTCAGTACCGCTTTTTGTGTTCAAATAAAAAAAACCTGCTTTTACTACATTCTATTGGCTCGGATATAACAAGCAACAAAAGTTATTTTATTTATTACTATAAAGTCTTCGTGAATAGATAAATGTAACACCTGTTTCCCTTTTATTTCATTATTAAAAAAACACAAACATCATGTCTTCTACTATCGAACAAAACTTTGAAGAGTGCTATTGTACCAAGTGTATTAAAAATTATAATAGATACATCTTAGTGTCAAAGAGAACTGCCCAGTGTCATGGCAAGAAAGCAGCTTTAAAAGATGCTATCAGAAGTGAACTTGGTATGTTATTTATAATATAAAATTTGCATTTTTATATACTAATAGCTTTTATATTAAACACTGGTGCGCAGAGACATGTAATGAACATTGATGTGGAGTGTAAGACATTTTTATTTGGGTATCAAAAAAAAACAACTTTCTTATTATATTCCATATTTGTAGCTATTGTAGTCCAAGAATCTGAATCCGTAGAAGTTCTTGCACGTCAGTCTGACTTACCCGTTTTGGATATTTCCCCTATGTCAGTTAACTATGAGGTCGATGTCAATTTCAATGACATGGACTTTGAGTATGAGAGCAATGAGAATGTCGAAGATACTGTTGATATTGATGTTGAAGAAGTTGACACTGAATGTTCATATGAAAGTCAAAAAAAATCTAAAAAAAAAAGTCAAAAAAATTAATATTTTTTTATATTTTTAAATAGACATGTTTTCAAACAGCAGTATGCCTGAGAATTCTGTACACAGATTCATTGCAACATTCACTATACTATTTGCATCCCGCTACATAGTCAACAAGAGTGCAGTTGTCTTGATTGAGTTCATCAACAAGCTTTTGAAGATTTACAAGCAGGACTTCCAGCTTCCCACAAGTCTGCCTGGTCTTCAGTGTATGACGGGATTTTGTGAGCTCTCCAAGGGCATAAGACGATTTGTGGCCTGCAAGGATTGCCATGCAATTTACAAAGAAAATCAATCTGTCCCTCCTCGCTGCGTCTTTGTAAAGACAGGTGCTCATGCAGCTTGTAACTGTGAATTGACAAAGAAATCTTCGTCTAGTGCTTTGGTTCCCAAGTATAGTTTCCATTACCAGTCCATCAAAAATGCGTTCAAGATTCTTTTTAATCATTCAGGCTTCAAAGAAAAGATATGTCAATGGAATACAGAGCCAAAATTAGTAGACACAATGTGCGATGTGTACAATGGTGCAGTTTGGAAAGAACTCAAGGATAGTAATGGTGCTTCATTTGTTGAGCAGCCTCGTTTGCTGATGCTGACACTCAATATCGACTGGTTCCGGCCGTTTGATAAAGTTACATACTCCTGTAGTGCAATCTACTTGGCTATTAACAACTTGTCTCGCAGTGACCAGTTTAAAGCCAAGAACGTAATCCTTGTAAGACTTATGTCTGGTCCCAAGGAGCCTAAAACCAATGAGATAAATAACTATCTTGAGCCAATGGTAGATGAGTTGATACAGCTGTATCGTGGGGTAAGAATCCCAACATTCGAGTCTCCTGCTGGTGAAGTGATTTGTGCTGCATTGATGATGGTTGCCTGCGACATCCCAGCTGCCAGAAAGACCAGCAGATTTACTGCGCATAATAGCACTTGCGCATGCTTTAAGTGCAACCATCATTTCACTCGCCTTGACAGCACAAACAAGGTTGATTTCCGTGGATTTAAAGAGTCTGAGTGGTGTCATCGTAACTGTGAGGAGAATAGGCTGCATGCTGAGAAGTGGAAGAACGCAGTTACCATCTCAGAAAGGCAGCATCTGGAAATCGAAAATGGTATTCGATGGTCGCAGTTGCACCGCCTTGGATACTTTGATCTAGTACATGGAACGATCATTGATCCCATGCACAACTTGTTCTTGGGGACAGCAAAAAGAATGATGGATCAGTGGATCGAACATGGTGTTCTTGGAGACAGAGATTTCATCGCCATGCAAAAGATAGCTGATAAGATGATTATACCAAGGGAATATACTGCATTGAAAAGCAAAATTGGCAAAAAATTTGCATTTATGAAAGCGGACGAGTGGAAGTTGTGGGTATTGATATATTCTTCTGTGGTGTTGAAGTCAGTGCTCTCATCCTTGCATTTCAATAACTGGATTGATTTTGTCCATGCATGCCGTCACCTTGTAAAGCCCAGCATTACATTTGATGATATTAATACTGCCCATAGACATCTCAAAAAATTTTGTGAAAAATGCAACGAAATTTACACCACCACAATCCTTACCTGTAATATGCACTGACACCTCCATATTCGAGAAACTATTCTCGATTTTTGACCAGTATATAGTTATTGGCTCTTTGCATTTGAGAGATACAATGGCCTACTCAAGAATATCAGCACAAACGGCAAGAACAGTTTTGAAGCCACATTTATGAGATGCTTTGTTGAAGATATATACAAAAGTGATTTTGTTAATTCTGCTCTCACATGTCTCACTCAAGCTCCCTTTCTTCCTGTCCTTTCCAAACTTGTCTGTTCATCCACACCTGTCCTTACCTCGCCATCTGCCTTCTCCACAATTGTTCAGCCACCATTCATTTTGCAAGCATTTGTGGATTCTTCTGAAACTACCAGAATTCCTATCTTAGGCAACGAACCTCTCCCACCTACATCCTTCCCACTTTCAGTTAGTAAATCTTCTTCAATAGGTGATATTGATTATCCCCATTTGTTGGAATACTACAAACTTGCGTACCTCACTCCTGATCTCGTCCATTATCAAAATGCTGCTGCCTCTCCATTCTTTGTTGACAATCAGATTATAAAGTTGAAATCAATCAATATTCTTGGCCAAGTGTACTATGGCAATAATGACACCACTGGCCACAGATCATATGTCCAATCATTGTTTCTTGGCAGTGATGAAAGTACAGAAACAACCTTCACTTGTCAAATCAAGTATATCTTCATTCATTTGTTTACTTCTCCTCCAACGTCACCCTACTATAAAGCCGATTCCACTCATCATGATCAACATGTATTTGCTTTTGTCAACTGGCTACTATTACTTGGAGATAAATCACGAGAGAAAGATGGAGTTGATATTTGTGGTTCAACACCTTTGCCATCAAACTATCATTCAATTTTGCCTGTACATAGAATCTCTTTAGAAGTAGCAATTGCTAATCATACAACAGGACTTGTCCAAAAAAAACTGGTAATTGCCTTACCAAAAAAGCTTTATGCTTAAAAAAAACAATAATAAATATCTTTTCTTTCTTTTCTTTCTTTTTTAAAAAAGAAAAAGTAAAGCAAATGACAATAACAAAAAAGGGCAGAGAAAAATAATTACTATCTCTATATAAATCGTCAGCATTGAGTTTGTGAAGATGAGAATAAATAAGATGAGATAAACAATGATTTTTATTATTTTTATTGTGGCCCATCTCTAAGGGTCCACGGAGGGAAACATAACGCGACATCATTGGGAACTGGTTTCTCAGACAGGCTGGCGAGATTTCTGTCTAACAACTGGCAAATGTTGTTACCCAAGTTTTCTTTCACAATCCCATCAATGTTGAAGATGAGGTTGTTAAACTAAAACCATATTTATATATAATATGTTAAATATTATTCAAATATAGAAAATTATTTCTTGCAAAATTATTTACCTCATCACTTCTCCAAAAAGGACGGGTAACCTTTACAATGTGCTTGCAAGGTCTCCCAGGAAACTCATCCTCTGACTCGCCTTCAGACATTGCTGATCTGATCATCAGCCTAGAACAGTTTCTCTTCATTAAAGTATCAATGACATCTTTGTTTAACACATATGCCATTATGCGGCAGTTGAAGTGCTGTAATTTTATATATATATTAATATTAATTCTATGGTTAAATTTGGGATGAAATATAAAACAACACTCACTTCAGTTTCTCTTGCAGCTCATCTTCCACAAGCGTTAGTGGCAGCTCGCACCATAGGATCTTCTCTGTTCTTATGAGTTGTGCTCCGGAAGTTTGTGTGCACCATAGTATGGAATTCGCTTGTTTTTATACCCTGCCCAACAAACTTTGGGAGCAGGTAACCAAGAAGATTGGCAACAATCTCCTTGTTAGGGCTTCTATTAAAGAAGACATCTGTTTTCCACCTTGGCTTTGCCTCGTTGGCACTGACAAGGGCAGGATCATTGGAAGTAAATTTGTCCCTCCGCATGTACTCTCAAATAAACTTCTATTTAACAAAAATGATTAATGGTTAGAATATTGGATATAGTAATACTTACAAAGACTTTGTCCTTGTTTTCACAGCTGATTTCAGAAGCAATACCAGCAGGAATTCTGACAATGGAACTGGCAGCAACAGAAGGATTATCAAAAGGAACAGAAGCAGATGTCTGGGATCCAATTCCTTGTCCAAAGCCAGCACAAATGGCTTTATGCATCGTGGTGAGTTCACCACATACATCGACCATAGATTTCTCCATTTCTTTCATCTTAGCTAAAAGATTTTTGTATTCATCAGATGAATTAGAAGCAATTTGGCGTATTCCAGTCATGATCTATAATATTAAATAAAGTATATTTTTTAGTTATTTAATTTTTAACTTTTAATTCACAATGTTTGATTTCAAATTAATGATTTATTTTTTACATACAAGCAAGTATGTATGTGAGCAAGTGAAGAAGTGAAAGAGAGAGTGTGTGTGTGTGTAAGCAAGAAGTGTTATGATATTCTAAACAACTTCTTTATATAAGTATACTAAATGGAACTGTAAATATATCAAAAGTATCCTCTTGTAACTTTGGGATGACAATCCGTCATTATATTATCTTTTTGGACTCAATTGGTTTTTTTTTCTTTTTTGTTTCAAACACATACACTTCTTTTCTTTTCTTTTTTTATCTTGTCTTTCCTATTTCCCGTTTTGTCCTTTTGTCTTTTTTATTCTTTTTTTTCTGATTTCGGTTTTGTTTCATTTTTTCTTGAATTCATTTTTTCTCTCTCTCTTTCCAACTTTTATTATATTCACGTGTTTTTCTGGTAAGACATATTTTCTTGGCAAAATAAAATACTTCCTTACAAAAAATAAAATAATTAATTCATTTCACTGCAATAGGCAAGCACACACTTACTCTGCCTCTCTTACATTTTTATATCCCTCCATTTTTCTTTGGTAAGACAATCTCTTTAAAATACTATATATATACATACAACTAAAAAATAATAATTGTTTATGTTGTCATAGACACTCGCGTTTTAACTTCTGATGCATCCTCTTCACAATGGCCATCCGGATTAGCCAAGGTTAGTAAATATACTTTATGCCATCATCCTATAAAATTATTCTAACTTTTTTTTTCTTTCTTATAGACCATATTGCCAAAAATACTCTCTGTAATTAAACACAGTCATGAAAATGGTAATATTTTATTTTACTTTACTTTATTTTTATTTACTTTTTATATTTATCTAAAAAAATATGACTTTTATTATAGATGAACAACCCTCTCTCAAACATGACATGCATCAAGAACTATCATCCCATGTTACCGTCATTGACATGGTAAGTCTTCTTTTTCTTTTATTCTTTTTATTTGTACTACAATATTATCTATGCTGTATATTAATGTAATACAATATTCTACTAGAGACTATATCACCTTTTGACAAGTACTATTGATGTTTACATATAAATTGTTTTGCTTTGGGTATGTAAATTAATTATTTTATTGCCTAATTTATCTGAATTAATTTCCTCTGATTCTTTTTATAGTCAAAGAAAATTGGAACAAACGCCATGTTTAACATTTCCAGTGTCTTTTTGTTAAACCAATTTGTTTCTAGTGTTTTCAATGTAAGTATATATTAAATATATATTAATTTGCAAAAATTACTGAAAAGTATACTATCAAAACTATGTAATTAATATATTGCCCATATTTTTTCAAAGGCTGTTGCATCCTAACAAAAAAGCCCATTATTTTCATTTTTTAGTGCTTTTTTTCATACAGCAATTCTCAAAATAAAACAGTATCAAGGAGCCTGCGGAAGAAGTAGCCAAAATATATAATACTATCACAAGACTATCAACCTAGAATTATTTTATTATTCTTTTTCAATAAACTAAAATAAAACCAAAACAACCCAATAATTATGGGATATCAAATTTACAAGAGTATGTTACAGGCTGAGAGCAATAAAGAGGCTTTTGTGATTGGATATATTTGAACAAAAAGTAGTATATAGGTATCTATACTCTAGTGTCAAAGATATGTGTAACTATAGTAAGGAGAACCCCATCAGATCCAGGATCAGCTTGCACTTTAAAGTATTTTAATAAAACTATAAGATTTACATAAACACCTATAGTGTACATACGTAATTACCATATGGAGAATACAAATTGATCATATCTGTGGTACCTTGCTTTGACATCACACTAGTGTTCAGCTCGTCACAAACCTAGTGTCTAAGATACTCTGCCCATAGTTTACAGGTCACCCAAATCCATGCATATTTTTAAACTAAACACATTGGTATACTCATTTCTACACATGTGTATGTGAGCCCATTTTTTCAGTGTTTTCCGGTGACAGTAATTCCCCAATCAGAAAAGCAAGTCACACATTTATTTTCATTTGTTTCATTTGGGCAAACTTTTATTACACGCTTACCCCTTAATATTTTTTTTCCAAACACACCTTTTTTTTACCGAATCTCAAAAAGGCAACCTTTAATATTGCTGCTAATTACAACAATTGCATAATTCCAAATTATATAGAAGCTGTCGACTCCTTTGACCTTTCATCTGAAGATGAATTTACAAATTGATTAAATGATATAGCTAAAAAACATGTCAATTGGGTTTATTATCAATCTTACAGTCATGAGAAGAACATGGTCTTCATTGGGAAGCCTCTTGAAAATCCTCTCAAAGTAAAGACAGTAGTTTACTTGTGTGATCATGCTGAAAAACCACAAGTGAAAAAAACTTCTCAGTCTGCTAAGAAATGCGTCAAAACAATCAAGTCCATCAAGATTGGTTGTTCTGCTAGTATCTATAAGCATATCATGACTGATGGTACTGTTTGTATCAAATACAACTGGCAGCACCCAAATCATGATCCGTTTAAGATTGAAGAGATCAGTCCATCAAGATTGCCAGATGAATTAAAACAATGGGTAGAAGAGCTTGTCAGCCAAAACATGGATTGGAAATCCATCAAAAACATGCTTAGAATGAGTGATGACAGACTTCTTGAAGTAAATATTATATAGTATATTTTGAGAGACTTTGCTTATTTAAAATTTCATAGCTTGAACAAGCTGGTAATAGATCTTCTTTCCCTTCTTCTCTTCTCATTGATTATTAATATGTGAGAAATGTTATCAATGCTCGAATGATGAAACTCTCAAGAAAACATGTGGATCATTATAAAAGTGTCAAACTGTGAGTTCAAAAGTTGAATGAAAGTGAAAATACTACTCTTTTCACAGTTCATAAGAATGGCCCCTTCCTTATTTTGTGGGTTTCTGAGTGGCAGAAAGAAGTAAATAACATGTATTATTTATATTTTATTCTATATATCTATTTATATATCTTATTATTGTATTAGTTTCTGGAGAATTCGGAAGAGTGGTACATTGACTCAACACACAAAACAAGCAAGTCATTCAATACTGTAGCTGGTAAAGGACCTGAAGATTGCTTTCTGTTTACGATTGTTGTGCAAAACCCTATCACCAATAAGGAATCGCTTGTCTGCTTCTTTATAGCTGATTATGAATATACCTCGACCTTGAGTGAATAGTTAACATGGGTAAAGAACACCTTTACATTAAAGGTGAAAAGAATAATGATTGACTGCAGTCCCATCGAAATTGGTGCAATTGAAGAAGTCTTTGGCAATAGTGTTAATATCCTGTTATGTCATTGGCATATTAAAAGAGCATGGGAAGTTAATGTAAAGAAGCATGTAAGTAGTATATTTATTTAAAATTGTGTATATCTCATATAATACTATAATATAGATTAAAGTGCAAAACTCAACACATGCTTCAAACATAGCTCGTAACAGTATTCATGCTGTATTAAGTAATATGATGCATGCAACAACTTCTGTTGCCTATGATATACTTTATAATGAATTTCTTATGAATTTTGGGGAATATAAGAACTTTATTTTGTATTTTAACAGAATGTGAGTGTGGAAAAAAGAATTATGATGCAAAGTATAGAGATTGATATGAAACTTTATTGATTATTAGCCTGTTTCTAATATGTAATATAAACAATAGGCTGCAACTTTTTACACCAATAATTTGATAGAGTCTTATTACAATCAGCTGAAGACTTTCTATCTTGGACATGCAAGATCTCTTCGAGTAGATAGACTTATTTATCTTCTGGCCAAAGTCTTGACTCTTGACTACAGACAAAAGAACATTAAGATGTTATATGAATTCTAATCAGTACACCTTATATGCCAAGAAGAGCAAAAAAGATAAAATATATACATGTTAGATAGCTATACTGCAATGGAAATGGTTGAGAAATTGAGTGATACTATATTCACTTGCAGATCATTTACAGTTGATTTTGTTATATACAACATTGAGCTACAGAATAATTTTCTGCAAAACTGCACTTGCCCTGATACTTCCAAGCTTTGCAAGCATATCTTTCTCATCAATCATATGCTAGACATTACCTACTCTTTGTGCCAAAGTCTTTCCTCCTCCTCTGCTGTCCATGTATCTAATACTGATACTAAACCAGTAGTTGACACTTCCCTTCTTTCTGATGAGATAAAAGCTGATATCATGAAGTATTGTCAATTATACTCTGTTGAACTTGACAGCAAAATAGCCGAGTACAAGAGAATGCCAAAAGACATGAGCCAGTTCTTAGATACATTGAAGTTTGCATACAACAAGCTGAAAGAATATAGCTCCTTCTCTCAATCCCGTCCACCTCGACAAACACAATTTTTTTTTATTATTTTGTTTTATTATCAATTATCAATTATATATTATCAACTACTATCTTTTTTTTATTTTATTTTTAATTGTTATTTTTTTTTTAAATTGTCTTTATAAAAAAATCAAAATCAAAGAATCTTTTAATTTGTGACTTTCTTTTCTGATTGGGGAATTAACAGTACTCCTACAAGATGCTGTCAATCCTGTTTTTCTCTCTCCTGATGTTGGTGCTCAAGGATGATCACAAAGCTAGAAGGAAGATAATGTTAGAGTTGATATTGTAGATAGAAATTCTTAAGTCAGATATCCAATCAGTTATTCCTTTTAACATATACCCTCAATATTATACTGATTGATTCCACTTTTTGTTAACCAAGACATATTATATCGCCTTCCATAAATGTAAAACCAATATGTCTTAGGTAAAATAATTAGATTAGATAGTTTCACTTTTAAGAAATCTGTATAAATACTCCAAGATTTATATCAATAAAAAGCATTCAATTCTCTATATTTTTATCTGTTCCTATTTATTCACAACGTCCTAGTTGGTGGTGATCTATTATCAAAACTTATACAAGTTAAAATAATAGAAAGATACACCCAGTCGAGACTTAACAAAAAGAAGAGTTATTATACTGTGGTTAATACTCAGGAAGATGTTACTGCGCATAAAGAGGTAATGTGGTTAACTATCTTTAGATTTTACAGATTCATCAAAATAATGTCTGAAATTTGTTATATGTAAAAAACAGACCAACCCAGATTAGAAGCGATCTGTTACAAACAGTGATTGCGCGGACCGGGAATCGAACCCGGGCCCTTCGCGTGGCAGGCGAAGATTATACCACTTAACCATCCGCGCTTTGATATTTTAACACGGGGTGTTATACAAATGTTCCGTTTACAACAATTTCGTTGTCCGGCAGTGCGGTGACTGCAGAATTCTTTATAATTCTAGAAAAATTATATTCTATTATTATTTGTTTAATTTTTCAATGGCGGCCGAGGCTGAATAGAAAGCAATTTTTCTATTTGTAGAGTAAAACACCAATAAGTACAACAAAAAAATATTATCCTATCATCAATAACTTCAGGCAATCATACATTGTATCTTATTTTTTTTTATTATATTTAACTAAACAAATCAACTCAGAATTAATATTATTTTTATTATATATTCTTACAAGCATAATTATTTTCATGATTATGGCTTAATAATTATTTTATTTTATTTGTACTTAATAATAGTAAAGAACAAATTATATTTAATAAATTGTCAATTATATAACTTTTATTATATTTTTGTTATAATTTTATTTATTTAATTATTCAATAAGTCAACTGCAAAACTATAAATATCGCAATACTTGTATTTAATAAACATTGATTTTTCTTTGTCTTATTTTCTGACAATAAGTTCTCTTAATATTTAATGCTGTTGATATTTTACTTATTTGATTATCTGAATATATTGAGTCAAGTCTATCAAGATTGATCAATAGTACTGTTTTTTTCTTATTTTTTTCTTATTGATTTTATTATCTTTAATTCTACATGTGGTATCCAGATACTTGAATGTTGGATTTATCACATATAAAAATATATTCATATTGGGATAGCGTAGAAGCTATCATCTTGTCAGTATAAAATATATATAAACAATTAAGTAATCAGTCCAATAATTATTATAGTTAGTACTATAGATAATATCTTAAAGATTATTAAGATAATTATATGATATTGCTGGGTAAACTGTGTCAGAGCAATATGGAGCTAAATTAGTAGGAAGTCTTAAAGCTCTAGTGTAAAAGAAAAAAGAATAGCTAAAAGCTAAAGAAGTATGATTTATTACTTGATGTCATAATTATAACATTAATACTAGTTAAGTAGTAAATATACTCTAATAACTAAATATAGTAAAAGAAGAAAACCTTAAGAAACTAAGACATAATATCAAGAGCAAATTGTGTTTTCTTATAAAAAGAGACATTTTTTATTTATGAATAAAGGACAACTTATATACAGTCTCAAAGTATTTCTATACATCTCTATTATCAAATTTATTATTTTTCTATTGTTTCGTACCTGAAATACCTCACTACATTCTCTTTTGAGTTTATTTTTCTCTCTCTTGTAAAAAAGAGAGATTATTTCATATTTACAAACCTATTCAAATCTCAAAAACCGTGATAACATATTATGTATCAACATTTATTACAAATACAAACACCACACACATCAAATATCATTATTGTGAATGAGTATTGATTACTGCTGAATCTCAGAGTAAGACTGAAGGATAAAATAATATCTTCAGCTATTCCAGTTAAACGGATCTCCCTTTATGATATTATCTAATACACAGATCATCATACACATAATTGATTATTTATTATTATCACCATGACATGAGATATACAAATACATATACATTATATATAGGACATTATTATATTTCATCTACATATTTCTTTTATTATACAAATACTTAATTGAGAAACTACAACTATAACTATTTAATATTATGAAACATTACCTGAGTATCTGAGTCGGAATACTAAAATATTACTAATAGCATAAATGCTCTTCTCTATCAAAACTCTTGGACTGATCTGACTGGAGAAGTATCATATCAATTGGTCTTTCTGGATCTTTCTAGAAGAACAATACTTCTGGAAGATGACTCATCATGATAAAGATTACTTAAGCACATACTGAATTACAAATTAGAAAAACGTATAAATATCAGTAGATGGTTCCGTATAGAAAAAGAAGGGAATTTTATCATTCTTTACTTTTCTTTTGAAATAAACAACCTAAACAAGTTCTTATAAATTCTTTTGTCTATATTATATTTTGCTTTATTTTCTCCCTACAACAGTCATAGCTGGCAAGCTGGAACTTAAACAAAAGAGGAGGTTCAAATCAATTATTCCAAAAAAAGAAAAGAGCAAACAAATCTCTTTTTGTAATTAATTACTTTGACCCTGTTGTGGTGGTTGAAGTTGAAGAAGTTTTTAAGAGGAAGAATTCAAGATTTGAAATTAGGAACGAAGATTCATGAGAACTTGTGTAGGTTTTGTTTATTGAGAAAGATTTTATATCAAAGTTTGACGAGGTTCCTACACTGAACTACTACTGCTATTCATATTGTTTTGGATTGGGAAAATTATATGACTGGGGTCAGGTAATCGATCCTATCTGAGCCTTAATCAGAGCAACGTGATCTTGGGATAATTAATGTATGATTAATTATATAAATGTGTGTAGTCCCAATGAAGTATTAATATCAAAAGTAAATGTGTTTATGAGTTATAATTATGCTTATAATAATCTAATGATGTATCTCATATTATGGTGATATCATCATATGAAATATAATCACTATCATGCATGCTAAACCTGTATGTTAAATAATAAAGTAATCGGTAGACACCTTTGACTGGAATAGCTGAGGCCTTATATTATTTCTTTCAGACTTATTCTCAATTACAGCAGTAGTCAATACTCATTTACAACAGACCCTTACTTACATTTTCATATAGCAGAAACAATAATTCAATTAACATTCTTACAGATGAGACATCATATCAAATAAGACCTCAAGACAAACATTTCAAATAATCAGTATCAATATCAATAGCAATTATTCATAATAAAATCATTTTTTATCTACTATATTATTTTGTCTGTTTAATTGTACTTCTTTAAGTATACTTTTTTATTATCAAGTGTACTTATTTGCCTGTTTTTATATTATCTGACTATTGATTTATCAGCTCAACACAATCCAATACAAATTGACATGTGTGGTGCTTGTGTTTATGGTAAATGTTGACAGATGATGTTATCACAGTTTTCGAGATTTGAATGAGTTTGTAGATGTGAAATAACCTTTCTTTTTTACAAGAGAGAAAAAGACAAACTCAAAAGAAAATGTAGAATTAAAGATAATAAAATCAATAAGAAAAAAATAAGAAAAAAATAGTACTATTGATCAATCTTGATAGACTTGACTCAATATATTCAGATAATCAAACAAGTAAAATATCAACAGCATTAAATATTAAGAGAACTTATTGTCAGAAAATAAGACAAAGAGAAATCAATGTTTATTAAATACAAGTATTGTGATATTTATAGTTTTGCAGTTGACTTATTGAATAATTAAATAAATAAAATTATAACAAAAATATAATAAAAGTTATATAATTAACAATTTATTAAATATAATTTGTTCTTTACTATTATTAAGTACAAATAAAATAAAATAATTATTAAGCCATAATCATGAAAATAATTATGCTTGTAAGAATATATAATAAAAATAATATTAATTCTGAGTTGATTTGTTTAGTTAAATATAATAAAAAAAATAAGATACAATGTATGATTGCCTGAAGTTATTGATGATAGGATAATGTTTTTTTGTTGTACTTATTGGTGTTTTACTCTACGAATAGAAAAATTGCTTTCTATTCAGCCTCGGCCGCCATTGGAAAATTAAACAAATAATAATAGAATATAATTTTTCTAGAATTATAAAGAATTCTGCAGTCACCGCACTGCCGGACAACGAAATTGTTGTAAACGGGACATTTGTATAACACCCCGTGTTAAAATATCAAAGCGCGGATGGTTAAGTGGTATAATCTTCGCCTGCCACGCGAAGGGCCCGGGTTCGATTCCCGGTCCGCGCAATCTGTTTTGTGATATCTATTTTTTGTCATAGTCATTCCCAATCTGGGTTGGTCTTCCTTTTACTATAACAAAGTCAAAAGGCCAAACTCACTGGGGATCAAGAAGTATACGTAAAATCAAAGAGAGGATAAAAGTTATTTTTTATTGGTATGAATTGAATTATCTTATATAGTTTTCTGAACTAATACTGTGCATTATCTGCAGTAGCTATTATATTATATTTAAATAAAAGAAGAGATATTATACTGCGGTTAATGCTTAAGAAGATGTTACTGTGTATAACAAGGTACTATGATTAACCATCTTCAGATTGTATGGATTCATCAAAATTGTCAAGTCTCGATCTGGTATTTCTTTTCTAGCACTTGTAACTAAGTTGCAGAATCAATACCACTGGGGATTGTCAAGCTTATGAATAGTTTTTAGATAAGAATAAAGATGCTTTTTATTAAATGTATTTCTTGACTATTTATACAAAATGATAATTGATTTCTGGCTAAAAGAATAGCTATGATAATATGTCTTAGATGCTTGTTGTCTAGTAATATCTTCTACAAGTATGTTCACCATCTTAAACATCTAAAACATATGTGAAAGACCAATTAGCAAAGTCAAGATCTTTTATCCTAAAAAGTCAACCATTACTGGTTACCGATGTCAACTCTGACAAAATAATGTCTGACATGAGCACGCCAACATTTCCGACCTTTAAAGGTAAAAGAGTGAAGAGAGTGGGATTCGAACCCACGCCTCCGAAGAGATCACGGCCTTAACGTGACGCCTTAGACCAACTCGGCCATCTCTCCAATTACGTTTGATAAAAGTAATGCAACATATAGCAACATCAACCAAAAATGTATAATTGTTTGATGTGACGTCAACTTATGGACTGACTATTAAGTTATGGACAGTGCAAAGTCGTGACTCCATCTCCGGACATGACAAAATCCGATTTCTTGGATTTATTTTCTCTTTTTCCTTTTTTTTTTGCTATCGAAATTTAAATTCTCACTGGACTTTAAATACTTTTCCCATTTTTTCTATTTTTTTCCTTGATTATTATTTTTATTTTAGCTTGCTTCTCTAAGTATTGCACTTGTTCCTTTACACTTCTTGATATTACTTCTTTAGTATGCTTCCCAAGAGTTTATATTTTTTAGTAGTTTGATTATTTTTATTTTTGATTATATTTGATTATTTCCTTTTGTGATTATGCCCGAAGACCTGTATACTCTTCTAAATAATCATCATTTAGCATAAGATGTATCTAGATTGTTATCTTGTATGTAGTTGTCAATTAGTATATAAGAGAGACATTTTTATTCTAATAAAATTCACAGTTTTCCTTTATATGTTTTTTGAACATCGTCACTGAGCTTAAGCCATTGTCCTGTGGAAAATACTAAGTTGCACACTGTTAGAATCTACAAGTATTACTGCAAAAACAGATCAATTACACATATGTAAAGTATACCTAAGTTCTGATAGACAAAATAGGTAAAATTATAGTTCAGCTCACTTTTATGAGTAAAGTATTTGAATAGTATTTTAAGCTACTCTATTGGCTAATAGCAGCTGTATAGCATTAGAATGTAATATCAAACTCAAATAAAATAAAAGTGTATTTTCTTTAAAGTCTCTTTCTTTACTATTAAATACTATTGTAAACCTTTCTTTTCATTTTAAAATGACTCCTATTTGCAAACCAACTGTTAGAAAAGAGTGTCGATGCTCTATCTGTAAAAGCAAGACACTAGGATTCGATTGTGTATCTGTTAAAACATTTAAACATCATCAAGAAAAAAATAATTATGATATTATACATGTTCAAATACGTATAGTTAATACATTTGCTTTACTTTACTATATTTTATTTTATTTCATTTTATATCATTTCCTTTTTTATTATTTTATATAATAATAATAATAATAATAATAATAATAATAATACTAACACTAATAATAATAAATGTGTAGCCCATGAAGTCACATGCAATATAATTAGTAGTGCTGTTTCTGAGCCTGTAAATCAAGAGGAAGATAGTTTTGAATTTGAACAGAAAGATGTTGAAATGAATTCTGAGCTTAGAAGTAAGAAAACTTATTTTATTACATTGATTTATTTGGGTCTAAAATTCTGCTTTTGTAGACCTAAATGCCACAAATGACATTTTAGATATATGGACAAGAAACCAACCT
The DNA here is from genome assembly GCF_001638985.1 of Phycomyces blakesleeanus NRRL 1555(-). Taxonomy (NCBI): domain Eukaryota; kingdom Fungi; phylum Mucoromycota; class Mucoromycetes; order Mucorales; family Phycomycetaceae; genus Phycomyces; species Phycomyces blakesleeanus. The sequence continues at coordinate 195,650 of NW_017265173.1, read as the reverse complement.
TTCTCTCAAACAGATTGTGTGTTTGGCCTTGAAGATAATGTTCAGTATACAAGTGACACTTATGAAGAAGAAGAAGAATATGAAGATGAATCCAATGTTGAGATGGACAATGATGAAGGTAGGTACACAGCTTTAGATAATATTGTATCTTAGAAAATAGAGAGTTAATCAACATTCTTTAAAAAAATCAAATTAAAGATTCTTCGTTAGAATCAATCTCGGAATTGAATTTGATTCACCAATTCATTGTTATTTCAGTTGCTCTTTTTGTCTCACTATACGTCGTAGATGAAGGAGCTGTAATCCTGATTGCCATAATCAACAAGATCCTGCAGTTTTTGTTTGACCCATTCCGCCTTCCTGTGAGTATTGCTGATCTCAAACGTTTGGCTGGATTTGAAGCATTGACAAGTGGTGTCAAGAAGTATGTTGCATGTAGCAAATGCCATGCCATATATGATAATGAAGCTGCCCCTTTGTGTTGTACATCACCCAATTTTGGTAAAACCTCCTTGTGTGGCAACAGCTTGTTTAAGTCTGATCCCAAGTCAAAAGCACCCAAAAAGACATATGTATTTCACTCCATCAAGAAAGCCCTAAAGACGTTTTTTCAACGCCCAGATTTTGAAAACAAGATCAACTCATGGAACCGCGACCCGAAAATGGATAGCACTTTTGTTTGATGTGTACAATGGTGCAATGTGGAATGAGATAGTAGACATAGATGGTATACCTTTTGTTAATACCGAGCGATCACTCATGCTCATGCTGAACATTGACTGGTTTCAGCTATTTGATGGTGTTATCTACTCCTGTGATGCCATATATCTTGCAATCAATAATCTTCCACGCAGTGAGCAGTTCAAGAAGGAGAATGTGTTTCTTGTTGGGTTAATGCCAGGGCCTAAAGAAGCGAGCACTTCTGACATAAATAACTATCTGAAACCGCTTGTGGATGAGTTGATGGAGCTGTACAAAGGTATTAAGATTAAGACTCACCAATGTCCAAATGGTACTTCTATCCAAGCAGCCCTTCTCATGGTTGCCTGTGATATACCTGCTGCAAGGAAAGTATGTGGGTTCACATCCCATACAAGTACAAATGCATGCCACAAGTGTAAGCGTCAATTTTCGAGGTTGGCTGGAACGAGTTCCGTTGATTATTCTGGATTTGATTTCTCAAAGTGGCTCCTTCGCACTAAGAATGACAATCGTAAGGATGCAGAGATCTGGAGAAATGCAACCAAACCAACTGAGAGACAGCGTCTTGAAGTTGCACATGGTGTTCGCTGATCCGAACTGCATCGTCTTCAGTACTTTGACATTGTCTGCTGCACGATCATCGATCCCATGCACAATCTTTTCTTAGGCACTGCCAAAAGAATGCTGGAGAGATGGGTTGCGGATGGATTAATCGACAGTAAAAAACTCATTGCCATGCAAAAGGCTGTTGAGAAGGTAGTGTTGCCGCCTGATTACACGTCACTTGGGACAAAGATTGCCAAGGGATTTCCCTATATGAAGGCTGATGAGTGGAAGTCTTGGTGCCTTGTGTACTCTCCTGTGGTTCTAAGGGATGTGTTGCCGTTGCCAGAGTTCAAGAACTGGATAGAGTTTGTTAACGCATGCAGATACTTCACCAAGCCTAGTGTTTCTGAAGAAGACATTGAGAAAGGACACAAATGCTTAGAAGAATTCTGTAAAGGGTGTGAGACATTGTACGACCTGGACCTTCTCTCTCCCAACATGCACCTGCATCTGCACTTACGCCAAACAATGATTGACTTTGGGCCCATCTATGGCTATTGGGTTTTCAGCTTTGAAAGGTACAATAGTGTCCTGAAAAATATCAAGACCAATCGAAGAAACAGGTTCGAATTGACATTTATGAGACAATTTATTGAAGAGTCGTGGAAGGGAGATTTTGTGCGTTGACTTCTGAAACCTATGCATGCACTTGCATGTTTTGAAATTTTCGATACGTTCACCACCACCAACACCAACACCAACACCAACACCAACACTAACACCAACACCAAGACTAACCTCTCTCACTCTTTCTCAATTTCCAAATAACTTGAAGCTTCACAGAACCTTTCAATCACAATTTGTGGAAACGAGCCCCTGCCACTATCCGCCTTGCCATTGAAAACAAGACCATTATCATTTATGCCAAAACATGAATATGATTGTCTTGTAGGATACTATCAAGCTGCGTACAAGAATCCACAGATCTCAGGTTGCAAAGATGTAATTGATGACTCACCTTTCGTCGGTGACTGGATCGAAATAGTGAAGTCCGTTGATCTTCTTGGGCAAAGCTACAAAGGGTGCATTGGCATGAATGGCCGCGGATCATACATACAAGCATATTTCACTGAACGAACTGGGTCAGAACATGCGTATGTTGGAGAGATTCAGTACCTTTTTGTTCACAATTTTAGGCCAACTGTTTCTTCTCTAACATACAGAAATCCCCATAGTAGTCAGCATGTATTTGCATTTGTCAAATGGTTCAAATCCACTTTGGACAAAACAAGAGAATTAGAAGGAGTTGAGTTGTTACAGGATGAATTCTACAAGCAAGATTTTCAAAGCATCCTGCCAGTACATCGGATTCTCCTAACAGTTGCAATAGTAGATTACAAAACTACAAAAAATGTCAACAAAAAACTCGCGATTCCTTTACCAAAAAAAATTTACTATTAATTCTCATACACACACTTACTTATATATTTATCCTCTATTATTATTTCCTTTAATCAATTCAATTTCAATTATTACTATTTGGCCCTACAACAGAACATAGTAAAAAAGAAAATGTTTATTCATTGTTGATTGCCCAACGAGGCAATGACTGGGACAGAGTGGCAGGAACAGAGCAAGGCAACAATGTTGCTGGATATCTGTTCATTCTTGGCTTTGTTCCCATGCCCGCATTTAACACGTGATGGGTACGATCAATGTCATCAACCATTGTCAACAATCTGTTGAACTGTATTTATTTTTATTAGTTCTTTATTTTTCTTGTTATAAAACTTATTTATTTATTCTAAATATTATTTACCTCTTCACTTCTCCAAGTGGGGCGAGCCACATGCAAACACTGTCATGGAAGATTGTCCACAATCTCAATATCCGACTCACCATCAGACATGGCATCCTTCTGAAAGAGTTTGAGATAGGCCTTCTCAACAGGGTTTCCAGTCTTATATCCCATTGCAGCATCAATGGCTACCCAGTTGTCCATGTATGTCAACTTGCGTCAGATAGACATTTGGTTATACAGATTGTAGCTTGAGAAAATAGTAATATACCAATTAATTTTTTATATAGTATATACAAACCTGAAGAGTACGACTGTTTGCTCTCCCCTTGCTGTTTTTCTTGGCCTTCTGCTCAGGAGACTCGTGAAAAGTACAATGACTGTGCTTGTACCTGTTCTTTATTTTATCACTTATCACCCGTGGGTGAGTACCAGCTAGACGAGTCTGGGCGCTAATGTAGCTCTTCAAGTAGTTGATAACAGCTACGTTATCGCGGTGGTTAATCTTCTTGTTCAAGTTCCACTTCTTCTTACTCTCGTTCTCAGCAACAAGAGCAGGGTCGTCAGACTCGAACTTCCAGTCCCACAACTTTTCCGCGAAGATTTCCTAAATACAGGTTGTTTAATAAGTTGTTGATACTAACATATATTAGTATTAATTACCGAGATAATGACAGAAACCTCGGCATCACTGAGGGAGGTCTGGGGGACATAGGATGGCATCAGAGATGGTTCTAGACTAGCCATACGAGTCTAATTGTTGGCATAGGCAGTTGCAAAGTCTGCAAATGCCGTATGTGTCTTTCTAGACGTGTCAACAACAACGCCCATCCTGTTTTTAAAGGCTGCCATGTTGCTATTGACAGCAGCAATGTCATCCTTGACACCATTGATATTGTTGTTTACTTTGTTAAGCATTTCAACAATTTCCACGTATCGCTGATCTTGGATAGTTGCGGATGAGAAACTGGGGGCAATTTCTCGAGGTCCAACACGGCCAGCCAAAACACGGTTTGCAGAGGTAGATATACTTGCAGATGCTTTTCCTTTTCCTTTACGGTCTGTTTTTCTGCTGCTATTGGAAGGCATTTTTTCTTTATTGTATTTTTATTAAAGTTTTATACATTAATAAATTATTAAAATAAAATAAATGTATAGGTTGAAATATATTTATTTTTGTTTAATCAAAGATATACATACAAAATAAGTTAATATAAAGTAGATTTATGAAATAGCTGAGAAAAGGAAGGGATTATATATTATTTTCTATAAAATCCTTTATAACCTTGAACAACTTCTTTAATATTCAACATAGAGCTTAGTGTTACAATATAATTTTGGACTATTCATTTTATTACTATTGTATTTTACTAGAGTCAATTCTCATCTAAACTGCCTTCTGTTTGAAAGCCCACTTTTTTTTCTTCTTTTTCTTTATTTTTTTCTTATTTCTTTTTTTCCTGTTTCTTTTCCGCTTTATTTACTTTTATTCTGGTTGATGTATTTGAGTTCACACCCTGGTAAGCAATTTGTTTTTATTATTCTACTGTTATATTTATTCTTAATGTTTTTTCTTTTATTATTATTGTGGTTGCTGATAGTATTACAAGTCTTTGCCATGTTGATTAATGGACAAGAACAAAAAGGTAAAACACGGTTATTGTGTATGTGCTTCTTTATTAATTATTTTCTTTTTCTCTCCTCAGCTCATCATAAAGACATACCAACAGCAGAAATTTATCCGGTAAGTCTGAATAATGTATTTATTTATTTTATTCTTATATCTAATTTTGTTTATTTTCTATCTCTGTTAGTACTGCCAGCATTTCTATGTACCTGATTGAATGGCTTGTCTTTGAAAACTGGTTTTCTTTGGTAAGTAATAAAGCCAAACTTTATTCCATGATCTTTACTAATGCGTTTTATTAAACCTTTCAGAACAACAGTCAATGTGCAATATGCCTGGTTCTGACGAAAGTACTGGTAAGTAACCATATTATTTAAATTAAAGAAAAATAAATATTTATATAATCTAATATAATTGAATAATTTTTTAGCCTTCTCTTACTAGTGAAATACCGTAAACACGCGTTTCTTTTTAGGATTCTATCGTATTGGAAGTATTTATATATTATAATATATGAAAGGGTTTGTTATTATATTAATTATGTAGTAGCTTATATATTAGATTAGACTATATATTGTCAAGCCATACATATTATAAGCAAGAAGCTTTTTTTTTTAAATAAAAACAATTTTTCCAAAACAATCCCTATAAAAATATTTGAAATGAAGTGCAAGAAGTATTGCAGTAGCATGGCATGTGTGAATCCTATAGTTTAGCCGTGCATAATTGTCCAATAAAAGTGTTTAGATTCGGAAGACAGTATACATAAATCCTGTTTCTTCTGTTAAATGATCCAATAGAATATCATTATTTCAGTAGACAGTTTTCTATCAAAAACAGATTTTTTATTGGAATCTCTGTTTCAAATCAAGTTTAATTTAATGTAACATCCAAAAAAAAAGATGCCATAATTTGATTATTCTCTCTGCGATTAAATAGTTTAAAAGAACCTTACATCTCTATATGGATCATTATAAGTTCAGAAGTTATATGGACAACTCACAGGTAACATAACATATTGCGAACGGAATCTATAAATGCCAAATTCCAGAATTTAATTATTCTGTCACTCAGAATTTCCCATACTATTGCATATGTGTAGAAATCTAATTCCCCAGTGTACTGTCTCACCGTTTGTCTGCTTGTCTGCTTGTCCATTTGTCTATCTGTCTGTTGTTCATATATCTGTCTCCATCTATTTCAAGTCCCATTCATTGTCTAAATTCCTTCTTGTTGGATTGTTCTAAGCAAAATCACAAGAATATAACTATACATATAATATATATTATATTTCTGACCAGTTGCCCCACACACCATAACTCAACACGCGTCAGATTATGACATGGGTTGTTGTAAAAATGATCAGTTCTCAACAAAATTTCGGTTGTCCGGCAGTGCGGTGACATTACAAAATTCTTTATAATTCTAGAAAAATTATATTCTATTATTATTTTTTTGATTTTCTGACAGCGGCCGAGGCTAAATAGAAAGCAATTTTTCTATTCGTAGAGCAAAACACCAATAAGTACAACAAAAAAGCATCATCCTGTCAACAATAACTTCAGACAACCACATATTGTATCTTATTTTCTTATTATATTTAACTGAACAAATCAACTTGGAATTAATATTATTTTTATTATATATTCTTACAAGTATAATTATCTTCATGATTATGACTTAATAATTATTTTATTTTATTTGTACTTAATGATAGTAAAGAACAAATCATATTTAATAAATCATTAATTATACAACTTTTATTATATTTTCTTTAATTATTTTATTTATTTAATTATTCAATAAGTCAATTGCAAAACTATAAATATTGCAACACTTGCATTTAATAAACATTGATTTTCCTTTGTCTTATTTTCTGACAACAAGTTTTCTTAATATTAAATGCTGTTGATATTTTACTTGTTTAATTATCCAAGTATATTGTGTCAAGTCTATCAAGATTGATCAATAGTACTGTTTTTCTCTTATTTTTCTCTTATTGATTTTATTATCTTTAATTCTACATTCTCTTTTGAGTTTGTCTTTTTCTCTCTTGTGGAAAAGAGAGGTTATTTCACATTTACAAACCCATTCAAACCTCAAAAATTGTGATAACATCAGCTGTCAACATTTACCACAAATACAAGCACCACATGTATCAATTATGACATGTGGTATGGTGATGTTGTCAGCCTCAGTTCAAAAACCATATTTTACCAAGTTCAGACATTCTTTTGAAAACCCCTTTTAATTTTTTTTCAAAATTTTAATTTTAATTTTAATTTCTTTTTTCCATTTTAACAAAATTGTCTTTTTCCAAAAACCCATTTTCTGAAAATTAAAATCTTTTCTCTTTTATTTTTCTTAAAACTGTTTTTCCCTTTTCTTTTTATTTTATTCCTGCGCACTAAATGTGACACTTCCTCTCAAATACTACTTTATCAAAATTGTTAACTGAATGATTTTTTCTTTTATTTATAACATACTTTCCGATATTTTTTTTCTTGTAGTTATATATTATAACTTCATCTATTTCTTCTTTTATGATGAAATATTTATAGAGTTATTTTTCTTTATATTTTTATTTACGATTATCTCATCGAGTTTTATCTAGCCTATTTTCGCCATATATTTTATTCATAAAATGGTATAAATATCTCTCTAAAATCAATCAATAAACAACTATTAAATTTTTCTGATACAAGTTTTTTTCAAGACGCTGTCTATTATCTCTGATCTCACTTGTGAAATTTCTTTCGTTTTATTTATTTTTATATCAAGTCTTTGTGGAAGATTGACCATCCCTTTGTATTTTATTATTTTGTTCCGATTTCTCTTTTTATTTATCTCTTAGTAAATTTATCATAGTAAATTTCCCTTTAGCTAAATCCTTTACTCTATTAAACATTTCTTTCTCATAGTTAGCTTTTTAGAATTAATATTATTTACTTCTCTTCTTTTAGTTTAACTATTTTTTTAATTATTCAAATTATTTACACTCTTACCTTAGTGTTAGTTTCCTTTTTAATTTCTTTAACTGGTCTATTTGGTAACAAAGAGACTATTTTATCACCTCAATTTATCTAATATCGAACCTAAACCCTCAATTTCTCCTTTCTATTCCTCTTCTTATATACAATTATCTATTCTTGTACATCTTCTACACACAACTACATATCACACGCAACAATTGTGACACGGAGTGTTATAAAAATAGTCAGTGTTTAACAAAATTTTGGTTGTTCGGCAGTGCGGTGACGTTATAGAATTCTTTGTAATTCTAGAAAAATTGTATTCTATTTTTTTTTTGATTTTCCAATGGCAGCCAAGGTCGATAAGTTTAAATTCTCAAAACTGAAAGCAGTCTTGTATTTACTGGACTTCTCAGATTGCTTTTGGTTTGACACATTCTATTATTATTATTATTGTTTTTTTTCAGGTATATCTTTCCCTTTCCCTATCCTTTTATCTAAAAATAAAACGTTTACACTCATAATGAGCTCCAACTGCACTAACTTCAGCATCAACGAGATCAATGATGACCACATGATTCACATTGCACCTAATTACAAGAGTGCTAACCCCACAGCAACTGAAACTTCTGCTAATGAAGAGGCCTTTTCTTTTTGGTTTGAGAACTCGGCCAAAAGACACTCAAACTGGAACATGACCAGCACTCATGTATTCCAGGCCACCAGCACTGCCAGTCCCAAAGACGTTGTAACAGCTGTGTACCTGTCTGTGACCACCAAGGTTTGCCCAAGAAGGTCAAACTGGTCGAAGATGCTAGCAATCAGAAAGCCAAAAGGGTTTAAACCAAATCAATTAAGGATGACTGCAAGGCCAAAATTACTAAAAAGATCTTGCAAAATGGTAATGTTGTTGTAGACTACTTGTGGCAGCATGTCACCCATCAGCCTGAGAAAGTCCAGGACATGGTCCGTTCAAGACTACCTGCTGAGGTAAAGCAGTGGATTGTGTTCCATGTGGACAATAACATGGATTGGAAGGCCATCAAGATGCTCTTTCGCATCGATTCTAAATGCTTGGAAGAGGTATTAAATAGTCTTTCTTTTTATCCAACTTGCTAACTAAATTGTGTTATAGCTTGAAGCTGGTCTTGGCATTTCCAGTTTCCCGATGTCTCTGCATATCAATTACCATGATGTGCAGAATGTCATCAATGCTTGTTTGAACAAGCTTTCAAAAAAAATGTCATTGATAAGGCAAGTTTCAAGCAATGGATCGAGTTCTTGATAAAAAAAAGAACTATCTGGTTCACATTGTCTTTCATCAAGGTAATGGGCCATATCTTGTTTTGTGGATCTCTCCTTGGCAGAAGAAGATACACCACCAGAGATTTTTGTTATCATTTTGGGTGAAAATTGGCACCTAAGCAATATGATTGGCTTAGAGGCCAAAATATTGTAATTTGTTTTCGTACTCAATTTTTTTCATCCGAATAAAGGATAAAATTAAGTTCAGTACTACTTGTGGGCTTTTAAAGTAAGAAAAAAAACTGTTAGGGAAGTCAGAAAGTGTTCAAGTGAGACAAAGGATTTATTAAGGAAAGTTGGGGGTTGGTTTGAGTACCCAAAAAATGACTTCACAGAAATTACGCAAAAAAATTGATGTTGAGAAGAAGAAAACAGAAGGTTCAAATAATAATTATAATAATAATAAAGAAGTAGCATCATTTTATTCATCAAAAAGAATATTATTGAAAATGAACCAGTAGGAACCGAACTTGCTCAAATTTACAATGTAAAATGGGTTGCGGAAAATGTGCAAATCTAACTTACAAACGAGATTCATGTTAGCAACATCAGAATGCTCACCTGTCATTACAGCCTTGGCATAGTTATTGTTTCTGTCATTATCCGTACGAGGAACAATGCTAAGAAACTTAACAACAGAGCCTGAGACAAGTCCTATACGAGGGCGAGAGATTGGATCATCTTTAAAAACAAACGCGCCAAAACTGTTGTTTTGGACGGCGTCATCTTCAATATCTCCAGTGTCGTTGTTGTCCTTTAGCTCTCTCGAGCTGCCAAAGAAGGTGTAATAGAACAAAGATTCATTGTTGTCCTTAATGAACCTCTCTATTCCAGTTCCAGACTTCTCTCGGTTGCCAGAGCTATTAATCCACGACCCGCCGTCAATTACATGTTGCAATGCTACCTGCTTTGCAAACTTTAGGCAAACATCCCTGGAAGTGTTTTGGCGATTTGTATGAAACAGATGTTCGCGAATGTGCTTATTGAACTGTTCGCCCTTTTCTGTTTCATAATTGAGGGCTGGGCCAAAACGAATTATATCTTCCTTGAGATGTGTCAAGTAATGAACTTTCGGCTTGGTGCAATATGCCTTGTGGAGCTCGTTCTTGGTTCCTTTATTGTAGTCAAATAATGCTCTGATCAAGCGCTTCACTGCATTATCTACTCTGATAATATAGTTATCAAAGTCTGATGTCACCTGACGAACGAATACCAGAGAACACAATCGGCCAAGTTCAACAAAGCATGGTATTACAAGGTCTAGCTCATGATTTCCAGAGAATTCTGTAATCAGAATTACAGGAAGTATTTGAAGCAGAACCTTGAAATCTCTACCGAGGAATGAACCACTATGTCTCAAGTTTCGGGTGAACTTTCTTGATAGACCAGTTGATCGCGTGTAATCTGTCAAGAATTCTGAAAGTCTTGCTATTGTGGCTGTGTCATTCTTAAGCACGACCTTAACCAAGTCAATTACCATATACTTTGCAACACCAAGAAGTATCGTGTGGAGGATTTCCACTGGTGTATCCTTTTCTGGATCAAACGACTGCAATTCTAATAAGCGGCCAGTCGAACGATCTCTAAAGCTTATCTTGTTTGCAGGCGTGTTTATTCCAATTTTCGGAGTATTTGGGATCTCAGTGTCTCTGCCAGGTGACGAGTTTGCAAGAACATAGTGCTCTCGAGTTCGTCTCTCATGGCACTCACAGAAGTAGGACAAGTCCTTCACAAAGTCTTTTGCACGTCTAAGTTCGATGTAGCATCTTCTGCAAGGAAATGTGGTGGCCGGCCCAAGCAATCCGCAAAGTTCTGAATGACATGGCGTGTCAGCCTCAATCCAAAGGATGGGAGCAACAACCAGAACATACTCATTGTCTTCAGCGGAGAACATTTTTACACCTTTCTCGAGTTTCTTAAAGTCATCAACGATTGCTGGCAGAAGAGACATACCATTTGCACCATCTTTCTTAGGGATTGTAGAAAGAAACTGGATGTTTGCTATCGAATTTCGATCCTTAAAAGGCAAGGCAGCGCATCTCATTAACCAGCTTTCAAACGGATTGTACTGCTTTGAACGATTGCCAGAAGTGTCGTCTGTAAAAAGGATGATTGAAACAATCCTAACTTTGTAAAACACTGCATCGCGATCTACATTACCGGGCAAAACAGAAAGAGGCATAGGCTTCTTCATTGGATGAACTCCAAAAAGAAGAAAGTCATGAGCAGGACTCAATCTGGTAAGGCTACTTGAGATACTGTAGTAGTGATCTCTTTCAACAGGAGTGGTGTCAACGTGAGAGATCTGCTCTACTCTAAGATTGGTAACAGCAACCTCAACGCCATAGCATACAATCGAAATCGCTCTGACCAGATACCCTCTCGCAAAAATGTTTTTATTTGCCGTGTGGAACGATTCAACCAAAAAGCGGATGCTGCAATCGTTTGTCTTCAAGTAAACAATGTTTCCAAACCAGACATCTATACCATTTACAGTGTGCATAGGCTGCTGAAAGAGATGGTGGGTTCTTCACTTTTCACCTTGTTCCAAACAGATCGATTGGTTTGGGGTACGATCGGGCATGGACGAGATCAACTTGGATTTCTTTGGGTTTGCCATAAGAAATCTCAAGTGGTCGGACGGAAGGTTAATATGGGCGAATGCGTTCCCGTTTGATCCAGGTACTGATATTCTTTGTGAAGGAAAGACAGGCATCTTGGACTTCTTTCTTGCCTGATAATTTAAAAGAGCATCCAAACGAGGTAACTTAAATGTTCTTCCTATGGGAGTTTCTTGCTGGATCTTAATGATCAAGTTCATCGCAAGCAGTATCTTCTTCAACATTTGCTGGGAGATCATGTCATTATCCCCATCGATAAAAGCGAAAAGGATCATGGTTTGAAGATCGCGAAAAGGATAACAGCTTGTAGGGTCATTTACAGCGCCAATTGTCTCAAAGACTTCTTCCGGGATCTCAGAGTCATCATCGGTCATTGATACCTCATCAGCAGCAGCAGCAGAAGAAAACATGTCAGAGAATGCGTTGAAAACTGGATTACTGTTCATTTCAATATCAAAGAAATTATCGACAATATCGTTTTCCTCGTCTACAATGTTGTCTTCTTCATCCCCGATACTGGAGGAGTCATCTTCGTCACTCGAGTAATCAAATGCATTAGCATCCGGAATAGTGTTCTCCACTATCAATTCGGCCTGCTCGGGTTCGTCGAGTACAGTATTGGTTGCCATTTGATTACTTATATGGTGAACCTTCGAATGCCTTTTCAGTAACCAAGGCTTTTCGAACTCTTTTTCGCATTCGGAGCAGGTAAAAACACCTGAATTGATGCTAAAGTTAAGTTCGTCTTGCCTTTTAGGGGGGCGAGTCTTAACGATTTTATATGTTTCTTGTCTTGTATTCTTTTGCATAATAGTAAATTGATTGTAAAAACAAAGGGGGGAAAATGACTTTGCGAAAATAATTGAATTTATAAAATGTGGAAAGATCGATATTTAATGTCAGCGGACCAATTAGAATTTTTTTTACTTCTTTTCTTTTAAGAAAATATCGCGTGTTTTTGTCTTCTTTTTCATTTTACTTTTCCACAAAATATTTATTATTTGTATGAGCTTCCATTTGTAAGATATTCCAGTATGCTTATAGTATTTATAGAAGCAGAATTTTGCTTAAAGACTATAAGCTCAAAGGTATTTATGCTATCAAAGTTTTTTATGTCATTGTGTTTATTAATCATACAATTCTAGTTTATAAATTAGTTTTTCATCATCTCGGTAAATCAATAAAGAGGTAATAACTACATGTTCCTCTTACAAAGCAACAGAAGACTAACTATTTACTCCTCACTTGCAGAGATTTGGCTGCCTTTTATTGCAAATGCCTTAATAGAGTCAAAGGTAAAATTCTGTTAAATATATATAACTAAGTTTAATTACTAATTATTAGTTCTTCTGCTTTAGCTTTTCTCAAAATTCAAATCTTTATGCTCTTTGGGTTTATTGGAATTTCTGGCACCGGGTCTCTTGGATTAGCTAGACATAGTAGTTTGCAGCAAACTGATCGCGTAATTTACAGGCATAAGTACAAACAGTTATACTACTAGTGTTTCTAGTGGTATGGATATACTGGTGTGCTACTGCCTGTGGATTTTATGGTCCAGTCTAGCTTTTTTTTAGCCTAATTTTTTTCGAAAATAAAAAATAAATTTTTTACAACCCAAAATTATTTGAAACAAATTAAAAATTTGAACCATTTTTGAAATTGTGCAGTACATTTTTTAATCGAAATCTATTGGCCGAGAGTAGTCCCCCCATCCCCCCACTTTTCAGTCCCCCAAAAAAATGAATTTCCTGTTATGGGCAAAATTCGCCCCGTATACAAGAATCCTTTTAAGGAACAAGATTACACAAAAAAATCTGCTGTGGTGTATATTATTTTATTCAACAAAAAGTTATAATATAATATTACTAACCATTAAGCAGATTCTTGAGTTGGCAGACAAGTGGTGCATTGACTCCACTCACAAGACTTACAAATCCTTGGTGGATTCTAACAATCACTCATATTTGTATATGATTGTTGTGAGAAGCAATGTTACAAACAAGAGTGTCCCAGTCTGTTTCTTTGTGACTAATGCAGAATAAATCATAACCTTGTCACAATGGCTCAGTTGGGTTAAATCTAATTGTAGCCTGCATGTCAAGTGCGTGATAATTGACTGCAGCCCAGTCGAGATTGGTGCCCTGGACACTGGGGAATTAGATTTCTACACATATGCAATAGTATGGGAAATTCTGAGTGACAGAATAATTAAATTCTGGAATTTGGCATTTATAGATTCCGTTCGCAATATGTTATGTTACCTGTGAGTTGTCCATATAACTTCTGAACTTATAATGATCCATATAGAGATGTAAGGTTCTTTTAAACTATTTAATCGCAGAGAGAATAATCAAATTATGGCATCTTTTTTTTTGGATGTTACATTAAATTAAACTTGATTTGAAACAGAGATTCCAATAAAAAATCTGTTTTTGATAGAAAACTGTCTACTGAAATAATGATATTCTATTGGATCATTTAACAGAAGAAACAGGATTTATGTATACTGTCTTCCGAATCTAAACACTTTTATTGGACAATTATGCACGGCTAAACTATAGGATTCACACATGCCATGCTACTGCAATACTTCTTGCACTTCATTTCAAATATTTTTATAGGGATTGTTTTGGAAAAATTGTTTTTATTTAAAAAAAAAAAGCTTCTTGCTTATAATATGTATGGCTTGACAATATATAGTCTAATCTAATATATAAGCTACTACATAATTAATATAATAACAAACCCTTTCATATATTATAATATATAAATACTTCCAATACGATAGAATCCTAAAAAGAAACGCGTGTTTACGGTATTTCACTAGTAAGAGAAGGCTAAAAAATTATTCAATTATATTAGATTATATAAATATTTATTTTTCTTTAATTTAAATAATATGGTTACTTACCAGTACTTTCGTCAGAACCAGGCATATTGCACATTGACTGTTGTTCTGAAAGGTTTAATAAAACGCATTAGTAAAGATCATGGAATAAAGTTTGGCTTTATTACTTACCAAAGAAAACCAGTTTTCAAAGACAAGCCATTCAATCAGGTACATAGAAATGCTGGCAGTACTAACAGAGATAGAAAATAAACAAAATTAGATATAAGAATAAAATAAATAAATACATTATTCAGACTTACCGGATAAATTTCTGCTGTTGGTATGTCTTTATGATGAGCTGAGGAGAGAAAAAGAAAATAATTAATAAAGAAGCACATACACAATAACCGTGTTTTACCTTTTTGTTCTTGTCCATTAATCAACATGGCAAAGACTTGTAATACTATCAGCAACCACAATAATAATAAAAGAAAAAACATTAAGAATAAATATAACAGTAGAATAATAAAAACAAATTGCTTACCAGGGTGTGAACTCAAATACATCAACCAGAATAAAAGTAAATAAAGCGGAAAAGAAACAGGAAAAAAAGAAATAAGAAAAAAATAAAGAAAAAGAAGAAAAAAAAGTGGGCTTTCAAACAGAAGGCAGTTTAGATGAGAATTGACTCTAGTAAAATACAATAGTAATAAAATGAATAGTCCAAAATTATATTGTAACACTAAGCTCTATGTTGAATATTAAAGAAGTTGTTCAAGGTTATAAAGGATTTTATAGAAAATAATATATAATCCCTTCCTTTTCTCAGCTATTTCATAAATCTACTTTATATTAACTTATTTTGTATGTATATCTTTGATTAAACAAAAATAAATATATTTCAACCTATACATTTATTTTATTTTAATAATTTATTAATGTATAAAACTTTAATAAAAATACAATAAAGAAAAAATGCCTTCCAATAGCAGCAGAAAAACAGACCGTAAAGGAAAAGGAAAAGCATCTGCAAGTATATCTACCTCTGCAAACCGTGTTTTGGCTGGCCGTGTTGGACCTCGAGAAATTGCCCCCAGTTTCTCATCCGCAACTATCCAAGATCAGCGATACGTGGAAATTGTTGAAATGCTTAACAAAGTAAACAACAATATCAATGGTGTCAAGGATGACATTGCTGCTGTCAATAGCAACATGGCAGCCTTTAAAAACAGGATGGGCGTTGTTGTTGACACGTCTAGAAAGACACATACGGCATTTGCAGACTTTGCAACTGCCTATGCCAACAATTAGACTCGTATGGCTAGTCTAGAACCATCTCTGATGCCATCCTATGTCCCCCAGACCTCCCTCAGTGATGCCGAGGTTTCTGTCATTATCTCGGTAATTAATACTAATATATGTTAGTATCAACAACTTATTAAACAACCTGTATTTAGGAAATCTTCGCGGAAAAGTTGTGGGACTGGAAGTTCGAGTCTGACGACCCTGCTCTTGTTGCTGAGAACGAGAGTAAGAAGAAGTGGAACTTGAACAAGAAGATTAACCACCGCGATAACGTAGCTGTTATCAACTACTTGAAGAGCTACATTAGCGCCCAGACTCGTCTAGCTGGTACTCACCCACGGGTGATAAGTGATAAAATAAAGAACAGGTACAAGCACAGTCATTGTACTTTTCACGAGTCTCCTGAGCAGAAGGCCAAGAAAAACAGCAAGGGGAGAGCAAACAGTCGTACTCTTCAGGTTTGTATATACTATATAAAAAATTAATTGGTATATTACTATTTTCTCAAGCTACAATCTGTATAACCAAATGTCTATCTGACGCAAGTTGACATACATGGACAACTGGGTAGCCATTGATGCTGCAATGGGATATAAGACTGGAAACCCTGTTGAGAAGGCCTATCTCAAACTCTTTCAGAAGGATGCCATGTCTGATGGTGAGTCGGATATTGAGATTGTGGACAATCTTCCATGACAGTGTTTGCATGTGGCTCGCCCCACTTGGAGAAGTGAAGAGGTAAATAATATTTAGAATAAATAAATAAGTTTTATAACAAGAAAAATAAAGAACTAATAAAAATAAATACAGTTCAACAGATTGTTGACAATGGTTGATGACATTGATCGTACCCATCACGTGTTAAATGCGGGCATGGGAACAAAGCCAAGAATGAACAGATATCCAGCAACATTGTTGCCTTGCTCTGTTCCTGCCACTCTGTCCCAGTCATTGCCTCGTTGGGCAATCAACAATGAATAAACATTTTCTTTTTTACTATGTTCTGTTGTAGGGCCAAATAGTAATAATTGAAATTGAATTGATTAAAGGAAATAATAATAGAGGATAAATATATAAGTAAGTGTGTGTATGAGAATTAATAGTAAATTTTTTTTGGTAAAGGAATCGCGAGTTTTTTGTTGACATTTTTTGTAGTTTTGTAATCTACTATTGCAACTGTTAGGAGAATCGGATGTACTGGCAGGATGCTTTGAAAATCTTGCTTGTAGAATTCATCCTGTAACAACTCAACTCTTTCTAATTCTCTTGTTTTGTCTGAAGTGGATTTGAACCATTCGACAAATGCAAATACATGCTGACTACTATGGGAATTTCTGTATGTTAGAGAAGAAACAGCTGACCTAAAATTGTGAACAAAAAGGTACTGAATCTCTCCAACATACGCATGTTCCGACCCAGTTCGTTCAGTGAAATATGCTTGTATGTATGATCTGTGGCCATTTGTGCCAATGCACCCTTTGTAGCTTTGCCCAGGAAGATCAATGGACTTTACCATTTCGATCTAGTCATTGACGAAAGGTGAGTCATCAATTACATCTTTGCAACCTGAGATCTGTGGATTCTTGTACGCAGCTTGATAGTATCCTACAAGACAATCATATTCATGTTTTGGCATAAATGATAATGGTCTTGTTTTCAATGGCAAGGCGGATAGTGGCAGGGGCTCGTTTCCACAAATTGTGATTGAAAGGTTCTGTGAAGCTTCAAGTTATTTGGAAATTGAGAAAGAGTGAGAGAGGTTAGTCTTGGTGTTGGTATTGGTGTTGGTGTTGGTGTTGGTGTTAGTGTTGGTGTTATTGTTGTTGTTGTAATTGGTGAACTTATCAAAAATTTCAAAACACGCAAGTGTATGCATAGGTTTCAGAAATTGACAAACAAAATCTCCCTTCCATGACTCTTCAATGAACTGTCTCATAAATGTTGTTTCGAGCCCGTTTCTTCGATTGGTCTTGATATTTTTCAGAACACTATTATATCTTTCAAAGCTAAAAAGCCAATAGCCATAGACGGGCCCAAAGGCAATCATTGTTTGGCGTAAGTGCAGATGCAGATGCAGATGCATGTTGGGAGAGAGAAGGTCCAGATCGTGCAATGTCTCACACCCTTTACAGAATTCTTTTAAGTATTTTTGGCCTTTCTCAATATCTTTTTCAGAAACACTAGGCTTGGTGAAGTATCTGCATGCGTTAATAAACTCTATTTAGTTTTTAAACTCTGGCAATAGCAATACATCCCTCAGAATCACAGAAGAGTATACAAGGCAACAAAACTTCCACTCATCAGCCTTCATATAGGGAAATCTCTTGGCAATTTTTGTCCCAAGTGACATGTAATTGGGTGACAGCACTACCTTGTCAGTAGCCTTTTGCATAACAACGGGTTTTTTATTGTTGATTAGTCAATCTGTAACCAATCTCTCCAGCATTCTTTTGGAAGTACCTAAGAAAAGATTGTGTATGGGATTGATGATCACGCAGTGAATAATGTCAAAGTACCAAAGATTATAAAGTTCGGACCAGTGAATGTCATGTGCAACTTCAAGACGCTGTCTATCAGTTGGTTTGATTGCATTTCTCCAGATCTCTGCATTCTTATAATTGTCATTCTTAGTGCGAAAGAGCCACTTTGAGAAAGTGAATCCAGAATAATCAATGGAACTAGTTTCAGCCAACCTCAAAAATGGACACATACACATGTGGCATGCATTTGTACTTGTATGAGATGTGAACCCACATACTTTCCTTGTGCCAGATATATCACATACAACTATGAGAAGGGCTGCTCAGATAGAAGTGCCATTTGAACATTGGTGAGTCTTAATTTTAATACCTTTGTACAGTTCCATCAACTCATTGACAAGCAGTTTCAGATAGTTATTTATGTCAGAAGTGCTCGCTTCTTTAGGCCCTGGCATTAACCCAACAAGAATCACACTCTCCTTTTTGAACCGCTCCCTGGGTGAAAGATTATTGATTGCAAGATATATGGCATCACAGAAGTAGATAACACTATCGAATGGCTGAAACCAGTCAATGTTCAGCATGAGCATGAGTGATTGCTCAGTATCAACAAAATGTATACCATTTACGTCTACTATCTCATTCCACATCGCACCATCGTACACGTCAAACAAAGTGCTATCTATTTTTAGGCCGCTGTTCCATGAGTTGATTTTGTTTTCAAAATCCGGATGTTGAAAAAACATCTTTAGGGCTTTTTTGATGGAGTGAAATACATATGTCTTTTTGGGTGCTTTTGATCTGATACCAGACTTAAACAAGCTGTTGCCACACAAGGGGGTTTTACCAAAATTGGGTGATGTACAACACAAAGGGGCGGCTTCATTATCATATATGACATGACATAGCATTCACTACATGCAACATACTTCTTGACACCACTTGTCAACACTTCAAATCCGGCCAAATGTTTGAGGCCAGCAACACTCACGGGAAGATGGAATGGGTCAAACAAAAACTGCAGGATCTTGTTGATTATGGCAATCAGGATTACAGCTCCTTCATCTACGACGTATAGCAAGACAAAAAGAGTAACCAAAATAACAACGAATTGGTGAATCAAATTCAATTCCAAGATTGATTCCAATAAAGAATCTTTAATTTAATTTTTTTTAAAGAACATTGATTAACTCTCTATTTTTTAGGATATGATATTATCTAAAGCTGTATACCTACCTTTGTCATTGTCTATCTCAACATCGGATTTATCTTCATATTCTTCGTTTTCTTTATAAGTGTCACTTGTATACTGAACATTATTTTCAGGGACAAACATGCAATCCGTTTCAGAGAAAGGTTGGTTTCTTGTCCATATATCTAAAATATTATTTGTGTTATTTAGGTTCACAAAAGCGGAATGTCAGTCCCAAATAAATCAATGTAATAAAATAAGTTTTCTTACTTCTAAGCTCAGAATTCATTTCAACATCTTCCTGTTCAAATTCAAAACTATCTTCCTCTTGATTTACAGGCTCAGAAACAGTACTACTAATTATATTGCATATGTCTTCTTGGGCTACACATTTATTATTATTAGTAGTATTATTATTATTATTATTATTATTATTATTATTATTATTATTATTATTATATAAAATAATAAAAAAGGAAATGGTATAAAATAAAAAAAATAAAATATAGTAAAGTAAAGCAAATGTATTAACTGTACGCATTTGAACATGTGTAATATCATGATTATCTTTTTTTTGATGACATTTAAATGTTTTAACAGATATACAATTGAATCCTAGTGTCTTGCTTTTACAGATAGAACATCGACACTCTTTTCTAACAGTTGATTTGTGAATAGGAGCCATTTTAAAATGAAAAGAAAGGTTTACAATAGTATTTAATAGTAAAAAAAGAGACCAAAGAAAACACACTTTTATTTTATTTGAGTTTGATATTGCATTCTAATGCTACACAGCTGTCAGTAGCCAATAGAGTAGCTTAAAATACTATTCAAATACTTTACTCACAAAAGTGAGCTGAACTACAATTTTATCTATTCTGTCTATCAGAACTTAGATATACTTTACATATGCGAAATTGATCTGTTTTTGCAGTGTAAGTAGATCACAGCCAATCTGATATATATAAGTGGATCACAGTCAATCTGATATATATATAAGCTGATGATAGTCGATCTAGTATATATATAAGCTGTTGACCGCCAATTGAGTATATATATAAGCTGATGACAGAGGATATACACTATATATAAAAATATGATATCCAATCTGATATATATATAAGTGGATCACAGCCAATCTGATATATATATATAAGCTGATTATAGCTGATCTGCTATATATATATGTGGATGACAGCTGATCTGCTATATATATAAGTGGATGACAGCCAGTCTGATATATATATAAGTGGATGACAGCCAATCTGATATATATATATAAGCTGATTATAGCTGATCTGCTATATATATATGTGGATGACAGCTGATCTGCTATATATATAAGTAGATGATAGCCGGTCTGATATATATATAAGTGGATGACAGCTGATCTGCTATATATATAAATGGATGACAGCTGATCTGTTATATATATAAGTGGATGACAGCCAATCTGATATATATATATAAGCTAATAATTATTAATCTGGTATATATATAAGCCAATAATCATCAATCTGGTATATATATAAGCCAATAATCATCAATCTGGTATATATATAAGCCAATAATCATCAATCTGATATATATATAATCTAATTACAGTTAATCTCATATATATACAAGTAGATAACAATCAATTTTATATATGTATAAGTGGATAACAGTCAATCTGGTATATATATAAGTTATTAACCACCAATCAGGTATATATATAAGCTGATGATAGTTGATCTGATATATATATAAGCTGTTGACCACCAATTGGGTATATATATAAGCTGTTGACCACCAATTGGGTATATATATAAGCTGATAACAGGTGATCTACACTATATATAAACATATGATACTCAATCTGATATATATATAAGCTGATGATAGCTGATCTGGTAAATATATAAATTGTTGACCGCCAATCAGCTATATATATATAAACTATTAACAGTTTATCTCATACGTATATAAGCTGATATTAGCCAATCTAGTATATATATAAGCTGATGATAGTCAATCTGGTATATATATAAGTCGTTGACTGCTAATCTGGTATATATATATATAAGTTATTAACAGCCAATCTTATATGTATATAAGCTATTGACAGTCTATCTCATACATATATAAGCTGATATTAGCCAATCTAGTATATATATAAGCTGTTGACTGCCAATCTGGCATATATATAAGCTGTTGACTGCTAATCTGGTATATATATATAAGTTATTAACAGCCAATCTTATATGTATATAAGCTATTGACAGTCTATCTCATACATATATAAGTAAATCACAGCCAATCTAATATATATATAAGCTGATGATAGTCAATCTGGTATATATATAAGCTGTTGACCACCAATCTAGTATATATATAAGCTGTTGTCCGCCAATTGCATATATATATAAGCTAATGACAGGTGATTTGCACTATATATAAACATATGATATCCAGTTGGATATATATATAAGTGGATCACAGCCAATCTGATATATATATAAGTAGATAACAGTCAATCTCATATATATATAAACTGAACACTACCAATCTAGTATATATATAAATAAATAATATCTGATCTGATATATATGTAAATCAATAACAGTCAATCTGTATTATATATATATATTTATCACATCCAATTTACTACTTATATAAGTTAATAAAATCTAATATATAATCAATATTAGCCAATAACATTTGATTTATTACTAATATTAGCCTATAACATCTTATCTATCTCTGATATTAGTCAATACTATTGGATCTATCACATTATATATATTCACACTTGTCAATATCCAAGTCATATCCAATCATCTCATCAAATATAAGTTACATACTCTAATCATATTTAATCTTTAATTTTATATATATTCACAACTCTTTTATAATCTTTATATATATATATATAGTATATAAATACATTAAAATTATAATAAATATTAATAAGTTGACTTGTTCATATATTTTTTTATTGATTTATATAATAATATTTTGATTTTTATAAGAAAATTAGTAAAAAAATATGAAAATTAATTTTTATTAATTCTGTACTTGCTGTTTACATATTTTGATACTTTTATATTATACTACTAAATTTTCTTTATATAGCAAAAAAAATTAAAAAATTATTACTTAGTAAGAATTTGAACTTTCATTAGAAGAGATATATTTAATTATTGTCGGAATGGCTTTTTGATAGTTTAAAGTTAAATGTTTTTCCATGCCAAGCTTTTACATAGTTGCTATTTATATAACCTATCTTCCCACACTAAAAATGCCAAGACTTCTCACGCTAGGTGCATTCAGACTAACCAAAAAAAAAATGTTTTTGCGAAAAAAGCTATTTTTTGTCATTTTTTCCCACGAATTCAATGGTATTGTTTACGTAGATCATTTATGCAAGATTATGCATGATTATGCACGTTATATAACAAGTATAGCCAAAAGTTACCAATTTTTTTCAGCAATGCAATTGTATTGTTTACATTACGCGAATATGCATAATGATGTATGTTACACAAACTTTATTTTTTATATTTTTATATATGTTTAAATTCTCTTATATGTGCCTATATATAATTATGCAATATTATGCAAGATTATGTAAGCTGATAACAACTAATTGACACTATATATAAACTAATTATAGCTGATCTCATATATATATAAGCTATTGATAGTTGATCTAGGATAAATATAAGCTGTTGACCACCGATCTGGCATATATATAAGTTGTTGATTGCCGATCTGGCATATATATAAGTTGTTGATTGCTGATCTGGTATATATATAAGCTGTTGACCACCGATCTGGCATATATATAAGTTGTTGATTGCCGATCTGGCATATATCACTGCAAAAGACCACTGATTTTAGTTCCTGAAAACCTGCAAAAATTTTACTACAATTTTCGATTTTTAATTTTTTCAAATAATTTCTATTTTTTTCTGTTGTGATTTCAGATCGCTCTTTTTTAGCTGTAAAATCACACTACCATCATTTTTTTGGCCATAAAATTACAAAATTGGGTTTTTTTTTATATTATACACTTCTTTGATATAATTCTAAATTACACTGAAAAAACACTTATACAAAAGTTAATATAATATTAAATAAAAATTATATATATTCTTAAGGTTTCACCTTTTCTATTTCAAAATAAATCATTTAAATATTTTTTATGTATTATAAATGTGAATATAAGAACAAATATTTAATCAATATATTTCAAAGGGAACGAGACAAAAGGTTGTGATTTCATTTTTACTGTGGCAATATTTTTGCGTGATTTTTCCCTTTGATATATGGAACTAAAATATCAGACTTTTTTATTTCACATGTTGTGAAAGGCGAATGTTCCATTTTTGGATTATTTTTTGTCATGGTCAAATCATCGTCATATCAAATATTATAATTCTAAAAAAAGACTTTTAAAAAAAATTGTGTACACTTTTAGTAATGTACGCAGTATTTGACTTGGTTAATGACTTAACAATATATGAGTATAATTATGATGATATGTGCAGTAGATATATCAAAGAATTACTTGGCATACTATAGTCATGGCATGGAGCAGTATTTTATCTATTTATATTTTTTTTTGGTATATAAAGACCTTGATCAAGATCTCTTAAAATCTATATAATTTTTTTTATAATTTAAAACAATCGACATGTCCAATAATCAGAAGAAAGACAGTTATGTTATCTGCAAATGTCCAGACTGTACAAAGTTGGATAGCTGTGGAAAGAAACAGAAAAGTCAAAATGCACAACAACACTATGAGAAACATATAGTGTCTGTTGCCAAAGACAATGCAATGGGTAAATAACAAGAATAACTCGAGCTGTACATGTAAAATTAATATAAATTAATTCATAAAATAGATGTTCCTGAAAAACATTTTGACAACATGGAAGTAGATAGTATTGACAGTGACAATGACAATGATTATGATTACGGAAACAAAGGTGAAGGCGAATATGAAGATGAAAATGAAGAACAAAACATTGAATTTGATCAAGAAGGTAAGAAAATAAAATAAAATAAATGAACAAAATAATAATTGAAACTGATATATATTTTTTTTATTTTTTATTTTTTATATGATTATAATTGTAATTATATTTTTATTTCTACATCTTTACAACAATTATTCCTTTCCAGTTGACTTACTTTTGTCCCAAGAAGAGTCCATCTTTACTGCCAAAGATACAATTACAGGAGCATTTGTAGTTGATGGCAATGAGATTGAAGAAGGCGATACCAGTTTTGATTTTGAGCAAGAAGAAAACTTTGATGAGACCAGTGGGACCTCGATAGTAGAATCAGATATGAATTAATACGGTATAATTAATCAATATATTAATTTAAACTAACTTAACCTTTGTCTTCATAGTTCGTCCTTCGTCTTTTGATAACATGCCCTTGTATATCCACTTTGTTGTAGTATTCATTGTCATATTTTGCTTGATCTTTTTGGTGGAAAGTGGTGGATCGATTCTCATTGAATTTTGTAATACTCTACTGTCTCTCTGTGATATGTCTGGCACCCTTTCACTGACGATCAATAGCTTGAAGCATAAAACAGGATTTAACATGGCAACAGATGGAATGACAGTATACATTGCATGCTCACAATGTCATTCGATTTATCCTCCAGAAACAAGTCAAAGAGTCTGTACATTTAAGAAATTCTCTCAATCCGCCATTTGCAACAACAATCTCTTTAAAGTGTCAACCGGAAATCGTTCTCTTCCAGCAATGGCATATCTATTCAACTCTCTGAAGTACACCTTGCAACAAAAATTCTCCAAGCCAGATTTCGTGTCCAAGATCAATTTGTGGAGAAATCGTCAAATAATTGAAAACACCAAACTTGACATTTTTTATAGTGCAGTTTGGAGTGATATTAAAGACATTAATGGCAGACGGTTTGTTGATGATAGCTGATCTTTAATGTTGACTCTGAATATTGATTGGTTTCAGCCATTTGATGGACGAACACATTCCAGTGGTGCGATATATCTCTCTATCAACAATCTCCCACGGAGTGAACGCCTTAAGTCTGAAAATGTCATTCTTGTTGGTATGATGCCTGGGCTGAAGGAAGCAAGCACTGACAGCATGAATTATTACTTGAAGCCGCTCGTTGACAAATTGTTGGAGATGTACATTGGTGTAGAAATGACAGACTCACAAAATAGAAAGATTGTTGTTCGTGCTGCATTGATGTGTGTTGCCTGTGATATCCCTGCCACTCGCAAAACCTCTGGATTTACTGGCCACATGAGCACATGCGCCTGTCACAAATGTCAACGCCAATTCATGACTATAAAGAAGACCAGCAAGCTTGACTACTCTGGATTCAAGTATAGCAATTGGGTGAGACGCACGAAGACAATGAATCTGGAACACGCTGTCAGCTGGGCAAATGCATTGAACAATACTGAGCGAACATGCCTAGAAAAAGAAAATGGCACTCGGTGGTCAGAGCTTCATCGGTTATCTTACTTTGACCCAGTCCACTTTACAGTTATAGACCTGATGCATAACCTCTATCTTGGAACTGCAAAGCGAATGATTCAGATATGGCGCAAGTGTAACTACATCAATGAAAAGAATCAGTTAACTATGCAAGAGCTTGCCAATGGTATTGTTATACCTTGTGGATATGCGCGTATAACAAAGAAGATTGCTGATGGTTTTTCGTTCATGAAAGCTGATGAGTGGAAGTCATGGTGCGTCATATACTCTCCATTTGTTCTGAAGCATGTGCTCCCAGCCAAGAATCTTGAAAACTGGATTTTGTTTGTTGACACATACCGCTTACTCACAAAACCTTTGATCAATAACAAAGAAATAGACGAAGCCCACAGTAAACTCCAATTGTTTTGTACAAGATTTCAGACACTGTATGGAAAATCGGCCGTGACACCAAATATGCATCTACATCTTCATCTTGGTGAGTGTGTTCATGACTTTGGGCCAATTTATGCTTTCTGGCTATTCAGTTTTGAGAGATAGAGTGGTTTGTTGAAGAATATCAAAACAAATCAAAAAGGCGACTTCAAATCAATGATGATGAAGAGATTTTTGGAGAGAACATACATTGGCAGCTTCATACAATCTTTCGTCAACCATCTTTCCCAGTTTGCAATTGACTTTCTGCATCGCATTTCCAATACATAAATCTTAGGGGACAGGGGGTTTTTGGATGATGGGGACAGGGTGTTACACAAGCTTATAGTGAGTAGTCCAGCAGATAATTAGAGGCGTGACTACTTTTAACTTGTCTGGCAGACATCCATCGTTTCTGTGTGTAACACCCTGTCCCCCAAAAACCAGTCACCCCCTGTCCCATCCAGTATAATCACTTGTCTTTATTCACTAAGAAAAATCATGCAAAAGTGGAAGAACATTTGTCCGTAACTTTTCATTTTCATTTTTATTTATTTTTAAAAAATTCATAACTCGTTCAAAAAAATAGATAGAAATATGAGAGTAAGATGGTTGGTTTCATTGATTTTTTCTACATAAAGTGAGTATTTGTCTGTTTTGTAATATTTTTTGAATCACGTTTAATGAGTGAATTACAAAAGTTCTGTACATTTCATTTGTGAAAGATTGAACAAAAAAACAACAATTTGAAAATATTAGTAAAAATCACTTGCAAGTGCTTTATATCAATAGAAAATAGTAAAAAAACGTTTCAGTAAAAGTTTTAGACCATATTATTATGTGGAAAAGATATTTATTAGCAAAAACAATCTATCTTGAATGGTTAAAAACGTGAAAAAAGTGTATATTTTGCTTGTTTATTCAACCAAAACATAATAAATTAACTTCAAATTTTGGATATAGAGATGTATGTATTTTTTCAGCAATACGGCAAAATATCCAAGCTTTAGCATTCGAATTAAGACAGAAATCTATCAAAAGCTATGCATCGTTTCTGTTTTACATCTTTTATAGTAAAATTCACGTCTGTGATTGGATGAAGATCTTAATCAGATTGCTTATAAATGCACAGACTTTGTACTCCAAAAAATAAAAGCCAATTATATAGTCTTCTAATTAGTTGGATGCCAATAATATTTGTATCTGGGTTTTATATGTAACATTAAAATTAAAGACAGACTGGGTGCAATTGTGTTTGTTAAAAAATTAAAGAAAAAAATAGGAGTAAAGTATATTAAAAGATAGAAAGATAGATAAGTTATATATGTGTGAGGTCAATAATATCAGAAGAATTTACGGGAGAATTTGTAGGAGAGTTAGTGGCAGTAGTAGTAATTGTAGTAGTTGTAGTAGTGGAGAGTAAAAGATAAGACTTGTTCTTTGGGAACTGACCCCAATGATTCCAACTTGTGGAAAAGCAGTCAATGATACTCCCTCTACGGATAGCATCAAAATACAGCACATTTACCTCAGACCAGGACCGATGTACATGAGGCTTCACTTTAATTGTTGTCCAGTGGCACCCATGTACATGGTGCAAGACCATCAGCAATGGCTTTCTTTTGAGAGGCTTCCAATCATGGAGGGGAAGGAAAGTTACAGGCAAGACGCTCTGATCGTCCGAGTACACACAAACAGGCTCGTTATAGGTGTCAGCTATTATCTGAGCACAGTCTGGTGCAGAGAACCACATAGAGGAAGGGCAAGATGAGATATTTTCCCCAAGAGCAGGGTCAATCTTGGAGCCAAAGGCAATGACCTCTGTCACTTTGGCAACATCCATGCCAAAGTTGTGCTCATAAAGTTTACCATGGGTTGCCATCGTGGCCAACATCTTCTTCTTCACCAAAGGAAACTGATCCTCTCCACCCTCTTTCAGGTGTGCAAATACACGGAAACCGCACCAACCATCGGACTTGAGGTTAAACGTCAACGAAATGGCAGCTTGGTCGATTTGAGCAGGCAGAGCAAAGTCATGCACATTTTTATTTTGTTTCTTTGGACTAGGCAAATCGTACCAGTAGTCGTCTTGGAGATGTTTAGGTCTTTTAATTCCAGAGGAATATTTTTCAGCTAAGAAGAAACAAAAAACAATATAACATTTAGCATTTAATTTTAGTAAAATATCTTATCAGTTACCTTCTTCGAGAGGCTCTTGCTTTTTAGCAAAATTGGTTGTTTTAGCTATAGAGAAAACATGCAATGTGTGAGCAAACCATACAAAATATTTTGTGATTCATTTATAAGTTATCAAAAATTACCTTCTTCAAGAGGCTCTTGTTTTTCAGCGAATTGGGTTTCTTTTTTTATTTCTTTTATGACTAGAAATAGTAAACATTAGATATTACATTGTAATTTCACAAAAAAAACAATTATAAATTACTTTTTTTGAGAGGCTCTTCCTCTAAGAACTCCTTCATCACTTCTTTAAGTCCTTCTTTCAAAATACTTCTGATATCATTCTAAAGAAATAAAGAATAAATATGTATTAGATTGTGAAATCATGTTTATGTATGTTGCATGCTTACTTTGTTCTTTTGCACAAGGAGATGTCTGTGCTTGTGACGGACAAAGTCCTTTGGGAGAGCAGTTTTCCTTTTGACGTGCTTAGGTCTTCCAGGAGCTTTGACCTCACTTGCCAAAGGAAATACAACATTTGGATGGTCAATTATTTCACCAGCATTGTCAACAAGTTCATCAACCATTGCCATAAGATTCTGGACCTGTTGATTCCCTTCACACTGACGAAACAATTGTTCAAGCTTTGTTATACATTTCACCCACGGGGCAGACTTTTCAACATCGATTTTCTGTAGAGAAACGTCACATTCCAGTTGCTTCAAACGTTCACCCAAAGAAGAAGACAGAATCCATCTTTCAGGAATGTCTGATAATAGCAACATACAATCTCTTGGCAGATCATGGAGACAAGGAAGACCAAACACCACTTTTACTCTGCAATTGCAAAGCTCACCAGGTACAACCTCTTCTAGAAGCTCAGCACGGATGGTGATCAAACCAATTCTGGAGACGTGGTGAATCAATCTACAGAGGCGAGGTTCATGGTATATTCTGGCATCTGTGATAGTTGCCTCATTCAACTCAAGGTCCTGATAGTCACCCTCGAACTGGAGAAGATAGGAGCAAATTTGCTCAAATGAAGAGTTCAATGACTGAAGAGCCGAGATTTTTCTTTTCAGAGCATTATGGCCACTCTCAACACGTTGTGTTGTCACACAGTCAAAATGTTTTAATTGACTAGTGAGGTAGCCAGCCCACTTTTCCTTGCACGGCATCCACTCATCTTCAAAGTACTTTTCTAGAGTTCTTTTTTCTACAACCTTTGTAGAATCATCATCATTGTCTTCTAGCTGCTCTTTACTTTGGAAATCTTTCTGAGATGACAGCAATTTGAAAAGCTCAAGATTTTTATCAAAGACATTGCGTTTATCTCCAAAGATCATTTTGTTGACTAAATGTGTGCACAACTCTTTTTCTTTTCCTGGCTTCATTATTTTTTTTGCCATTTTGGCAATGTTGCTGATCATATGCCAACCATACAGAAGCTTCTTGGCCAAGGGGAACTCGGAATCAAGCGCATTCATCAATGCTTTACATTTGTCTGTAACAAATATAGGGGCTTTATCAACCCCCTCCAAAACAATTGCTTTCAGAGACTTCACAAATCAAACATAGCTCTTCTCTGTCTCATCGGCTACCCATGCAAAGGCCACAGAAAAGCTCTTCAACCTTTCTCTACCTAGGTTACTGACACCCTCTATGCAAACCAATGGCATCTTCGCGCAGTTTTTCTTGTATGTAGCATCCACAATAAAGACATCGGGGAAACGTTGAGCTCTCTTGATCATTATATCGTTTGTAAAAAATATATAAGTGAGTCTATTTCTCTCATTAAACTCGTAGAGAACGGAAAATCCCTTTGCTTCCATTGTTCTGATGAGCTCAGTAGCGCCATGGGCAGACTCCTCATCACTACGAGTAGCACTGTACTTGAGATTGTTGATATTGCTGATCCTCAGCTTTCTCATTCCTGTCACCTTGTCACTTGTTGCCTTCTGAACATCATGGGACTTGGCGTGATTCTCCAACATTGTCTTTGCAATAGTGGCATCTTCACCAGTCAAAAGAGACATTCTTCCTTGGTGATAAGAAGCCAAATTCTCAGGGGTGACAGGGTGGTTGTGGCAATGTTCGTTTTCCCCGTAGGTGGGCAAAGGAAGATATATTTCACTCTTCTTCTTATAAGAAAATCTTAAGAGATAGGGGCATCCAGTAAGAGAAGAGTTGGGCGTCTTATTTCTTTTCTCATCACTTATATTGCGCTTGTCATGATAAACACCAGCCTTTGAACAAGCAATGTGAAGAATAGGAAATTTTCCGTCCTTAATCTTAATGGTGAAGTTATTAGAAAGGGCGTAATCGTTTACGGCTTGAAGAACACTCTGCTTGTCAGGATAACCATTCTCGGGGAATGAGAGAGTTGTTTTAAGCGAGTACATCTTCTCAATAGGGGTATTGAAGTTGGTGTTCATATTTAATAAAAGAGCACTGTAGTTATATAAGTATTTTTATTGATTCATGTACGCAATGTACACAATGTATGCAATGTATGCAATGTACATAACGTAAAAAAGGCATCATATCTTGTTATTTGGAAATATTATTTTTTATTCTTACAACTAAATGTTAATGACTTTAAGAAAGGGGGTGTTTTTATTTTTCCCGGGAAATTGGAATGATCTAAAGATGGGGACAGGGGTGTGCTTATAACGATAGAGCAAGATGTACTTATAAATGATGGGGACAAGGGTGTGCTTATAAAGAATGGGGACGGGGGGTTCTTCAAGACACTTTATAGCCAGGCCTCAGACTCGCAGTCACCTTAAATTGTGCGGTGCCATTACCCCCCATCCCCTAAGATCGCTGTTTCAAATAGTCAAGATCAATTAGCAGCATTGCATCCATCTTCTACTGCCAGTACCTTTTCTCTGTCTGACTTTGTTGAATATTTGTTAAACCCTTGTCATTCTGCTTTGAGTTGTGAGCTGTTGCCCCCTTCAGTGTTTCCAATTAAACTTGACCAAAGGATTACAATATGCAAGGGACATTATGAATGTTTACTGGAGTTTTACAGACACGCATATGGCAGTCACGATCTTTTTGGCCATTATTCAAACTGCAAGTCTAATCAGATTTTTGTCAATAACTGAATTGAGAAAATGAAATAGATATCTCTTCTTGGACAGGAATACTCTTCTGGATCTTATTTCCGTGCCTATTATCTTGAGAATAACAGTGAAGATAAAGCAGCATTTCCTGGCCGTATACTGTATTTATTTCAACATTTGATAACCATCAACAAAACTGTTATCACCCATACTTTTGCGTTTGTTGAGTGGTACTCTAGTTATTCTTTGGGGAGTTACCAGCCAATGTTAAATGAAGGCATTGAGCTCTGGAATGAACCTTCTTCTGTACTTAATTATGAATGTATTATTCTAGTACATCGTTTATATTCACCAATCGCAATTGCTAAATATAGGTTTACTATAACTAGTGAATTTAAACGTTTATTAATCCCTTTACCCCAAAAAATAGAAGCTTAAATAATATTAATAAAATACCATTTTGCACTCTTTTATCAATTCATTAGAAAATGTTTGATTTATTGTCTTATTGTTTATTTGACCATGATGGCAGCTTGTTTGCCTTGGTCTTGCTAAGCTGCTTATCTCTTATTCCTTTAAATTTATGCTCGAATGGACGGGTATTATTTTTCTTATCATGAGCTGCCTCATAATCTGCATCAAGTTCATCAACGAACCTATCTCCCTATATGTCAATGTAAGTATTATTACACACCATCCAAAAAAATAGTTTTTTGTACTATACCTCTTCGCTTCTCCAGCTTGGGCGGAATCTCCAAAAAAAAACTCTTTTCTGAGGACGAATCCTGTTCCTCTTCTTCTCTTTTGTCATCACTCTCAAGGTCTGACATGTAATCAGCATGAAGAATACTGTCAACATTCTCTCCAAAGCTGTTCACAAAGTGTGCCCGATTGGCTTTCAAGGCAGATTGTTTTCTTTCACACAACTATATATAAATATATAATATTTCTAATTTAATATCACATCTAGTATATTGTGTGCATGTGTTTTTTACCTTTACACGTTGCTGACGAAGACAGGCCCGTCGATTCTCTTCCTGCTTCTTTTCTCCTGTTTTTTTTTCTTGCAACTTTCTGTTGCCAATGTGCCACACAATCTTAGTTCGAAGAGTTGGCAAGTCCACCTTTTTCCCCTCTTCTTGATGACAAAGGTAATTGGTAACAGACTTCAGAACGAGTCTGTTTCCCTCACTGTTTTTATTTTCATTGGTATTGTATTGGTCATACAATTTCTCTTCACTCAAATAATCGCGCAACAATTGCTATAATATAAATGTATATTAAATTCTATCTACATAAAAACATATTATGATTACTTACATCCAATGTTGGTTGACGTCCAGGCGACATGTCTTGCTCAACTGCATTACTAGCAGTGGCTTCGGCTTTCTCAGAAGATGTGTTCTTCAAAACAGTGTTTAAGACATCATTCATGGTATCAAGTTTCTTGTACACATTATGGATGTTATGAGTTCTACCCGACGAATCACCAAGATTCAATCAAGCTCTCTTTGGTGCTAGTAGTCTTTGATTGCTCACTGTTCCCTGTGAGTGTTGCAACATTATCATCCTTATATCATTGGTATTTCTTGGTGGGCTTTTTTTGATTTTTATAAAAAATGAAAATAAAATTAATATAAGAAAATTGAGGACTGCCTGGTTTTAATCTACCTTCCCACAGAAGGTTCTTCACCAAAAGCATTGTTAACTGAATTGTTATTGAGATTTCTTGACATTGTGAATAATAAGAATAGCTTGTGTTTTTTTTAAATCCAAAGAGTCTATTTATATTATATTTAATTTGGGCTTTAAGCTTTATTCTTTCTCAGAGAACACCATGATCTATTACATAACAAGAACAGCTTTGAATGTTTCCACTCTTGTTGTGAGTATTTTATGTGTTTCTTTAATTTAATTTTCAATCCATGTTTTATTCTTATATTATGTATTAGTATTTGAATAATATGATTTTATACTATACTCTGTTTTTCATATGTATTAGCTGCTGGCATAGTGCAACTGCGTTTTCTTTAAATTCTAAGTTACAGACAAAAATTATTTTTTGATTTATTTATTTTTAAAAAAAAACCCCAAATTTGTATTTAATAGAATAACCGCGCCCCTCTTTTTTATTTTCTCTTTCTTTAACCTGCTCTTCTCGTTTTATCTCTTTTTTATGTCTTGGTAAGCTTACTCTTAAGATCTCAACTTTTATTAATACTTTTGGCTTTTAGAATCATCTTAATATATATTAGATAAACAATACACTCAACAAGCATTCAAAACAGTACAGGTAATAAACAATCTCCTAACCAAAATGAAACACCTTGCTGACTAAATATCTTTTATTTTTAAAATGATAGGGCTTCTACCTATTTTGTAATAAAAGATGTTTTGCTCTTGACACTATATACTTTCTGGTATTTTCAGTTTATGAAAAGATAATATATATATAACTCAACTTAAATAATGTAACTTATCAATTCTTCTTCTCAGATAAATATGTCACGCCTTTTTTCAAGTCATACTGGTTTGCCCCCTTTTGCAAATGCGTGTCTATAATATGTAAGTAATTCAAGTGTCTTTACAATCAAAGCGTACATATTAATAAAGTTGTTTATTTTATTTCTTGCTTTTTATTTAAAAGAAAATATCAATCAAACGGATTTTTATTCTATCGCAAGATTTGTTATGAACCCCCATAAATGATCTAGTAAGTATGTTATTTCATTTTATTTCATAAAGAAACCTGTATTAATACTTCTGTATCTTTTTTTGCTCTAAGCTAATATAGTTCCAAACAAACGTATTCTCCAAGAAAATACCAAGGATTTCATTTTCAGTTAAAGAAGTGTAAAACCAAAAAACGTGCCAAATACATGAAACCAATAAGGTAGGGAAGTATAGTATAAGTCAGGTCATCCAATGTATTCAAGCCGTCCAATAAATGAAAGTATAACATATATACAAGTCATACTATTCGGATACACACTTTTAAAGAAGTATTAGTGGTCCATATTAAATAGCTAAATATATTTTCCAACCATTCAAAAATCAATAAAAACCATTTTTTTCATGAGATTCTATTTCAAATGCGTCATCTCTTGATGATGTCAACAAGATCTATTTAAGTTTTTTTTTACAATCATTCATTTGAATGCTGGTTCCTGTCAGATTTCAGACTGATTCTAGATCGATTTTAGTGAGATCTATCCAATAATATCATATAATTAAAGCAAATAAAATTTTTTAAGAGGTAGAGAGTTCAAAGTCAATTCCATAACAAGTAGGGTTTAGGTACGGTTTGAAGTTATGGGTGAATATATAACTAGAATTACAGACAATTATAACATTTCAAGAAAAGGGGGAATTATAACTCTTAATTTATCTATTGATTTTAGTATCTATAATCTCATCATTTAGTTAACTAAATAAACCAATTTTTGTAACAAATATCAAACTATAATTGAACATAAACCACCAATTTTTGGAGGATTTAAACAAAAATTAAGCTACTTAAATCGGTTGTCTTTTGCAGTGATGGGACCATACATCGTTGTAGACAAGAACTTTGAAAAAAATATATACAAGCTCACAACTATGGAAGGTGTCCCTTATACTTCATGGGTTCATGCTGACCGCCTTAAAATTGTTAAATCTGATGATTTTAACCGTACCTGGTACCACCCAACCCCTGCCCATGCCCAAATGCATCGAGATCTTGCCATAGATTCTTCTTCTACCTTGCCATTTTCTCTTGTGACTACTTCTATGGTTGATCGAGGACTATCAACAGTTTTGGAAGGGGGTGATGTTGGACATTATTTTGATGAATCTGTAAAATCTGAAGATGGTCAACCGTAGTACCTCATTATACGCAGTAACATCTTCCTGAGCATTAACCACAGTATAATGCCTCTTCTTTTATTTAAATATAATATAATAGCTACTGTGGATAATGCGCAGTATTAGTTCAGAAAACTATATAAGACAATTCAATTCATACCAATAAAAAGTATCTTTTATCCTCTCATTGATTTTACATATACTCCTTGAATCCCAGTGGGTTTGACCTTTTGACTTTGTTATAGTAAAAGGAAGACCAACCCAGATTGGGAACGACACAAGATAAGAAACAAAAAAAGTGCCCAATCCGGCTTACCAGATTCGAACTAGTGACCTAAGGATTACAATTCATTACAGTCCTCCGCTCTACCAACTGAGCTAAAGCCGGGTACTTGCTTACTTAGTATAATAAATAAAATGTGTTACTATTAATAAAAATATCGCGGGTTCAATTCCCAGAAGCTATACATTTATTTGAGTCTGTATATCTGGTTCCCTCCTTTGCCCTTGCTGTCATGATGTCACATCATAGCCACTAATGCCTGAGTGCAGCCATCGTTCTATTGTCCTTCCTGTCTCCGCAAGCCATTGGTTATTCTGTTTCCTGTCCAATTGAGTTTTGATGCTGTTCTGGTCTGGTCTGGTCTGGTTCTGGTGCCTATTTCTGTTGCAATTTACAATGCCTGTCATGTGCTTAATGAAGCATGTTCTCTTCTTTATGAGTCTTTGTCAAAAAATTAATAATAACTAGAAATGATTTCCTTCTCTTTTCCTTCCTCTCTTGTAATAAGATTTCTTATATAAATTCTAATAACAGCTATATGATCTATAGATTGCCAGCATTAAGTTATATAATAAAAATAATCTTTAACCTGAGCTAAAGCCGGACAATTCTATCATCAATCCATCTAAAATATTGCTTCAACTATTGTATCCATTGTCAAACATGACGCATATACTCTTCCCACTACTGCATCCATTGGCAAAAAAAATTTTCCTATTGTTTCTGCCATTTTATTACCGATTTTCACTTTTTCTCTGCCGATTGCTGCCATCTCAAGATCATTGCCAAACATGTCACAATTGTTGTCTGCTAATTGCATGCAAAGTCTGCCAGCCAAACTTGTGACGTTTTTAACCAGTATGCAGTCACAGTTCAATGCACTTAACAAACGTACAGCACATTTGGAATCTCTTGCTGCCAAAAATATCTAATTGCACGCTCAATTAGCTAATATCTGGCAGGAGAATGCCGATCTCTGATCTCAATTGTTGTAAAACAATGTGACTGGTCCTGTTCCCAGCTCTGCTTCTCTTCCTGCACCCCAGTCAACTGCAGATCTTGAAACTGCTACCTTCACTTGGGCCACCAAAACAAGCTTGATTCTGCCAGCCAAGACACTTCAAGTTCCTTCTGCCCGCCGGGTTGCTGCCTCTCAAAGACTGTTCTCTGACAAAACTGGTCCTGATGGTTTTGAATATATTTATATTCTTCTCTCACGTCGTATTACACACAGTGAAGTGCGCCGCTCTCCCCGCACTCTTGGTGTTGACACTGATTGCCTGTTAGATATTAACTTTCCTGCTCATGGAGTTATTGGAATTCTTGTTCATGTGCAGTATCTTGAGAAATTTAAGTCCCAATTAGCTAGTGCTAAGGTCTCTCTTGTCAACAACTTTGATTCACTTGATCCTAAAAATGTTGCTGATCTCAAGTTTGCCAACTTGTTTGTCTCTGGTCTTGAAACCTAGGCTTTGATTCTCCAAAATGCCTGCTGTCTCCAAGCTCTCAAGTTTTTGCATTCTTACTTAATTCTGCCAGTTGCTCACTTCTTTGTCCAGTCAAGATGGATTGGACTTGAGGAAATTCCTGCCCGACCAGTAGCTGAGCACTTTGGTAATGCTCCAAACAAAAAACGTGCCCTTGATGCTCTCACTGCTATGATTGAATAAGTGACCTTTCAATAGGATTATGGAATGCTAATGGACTTCAACCTCGTGCAATTAAAGACGTGCTCAACCACTGTCAATCTCTTCATATGCTTTTTATAACTGAAACATGACTCTTATCCCCAGCCCGTCTTCCAACCTCCTGGTCTCAGTTTCATCTCTATGGATCTCCTGTTGCTGGCAACTACCGCAGATCAATGGGGGTGTCATTGTTAGTCTTTCCTTCCTGTCCTTATGCTGTCACACAAATACCTATGCCCAACAACTATGCTCTTGCTGTCAAGATTGGTACCCTTCGACTTATATGCCTTTACTTACCACTCTCTATGCTCACTCATGAAGCTCTTGATATCCTTTCAGCCATTCCTTTAACTGATGATACTATTATATGTGGAGATTTTAATGCACGACTTGATTCAGTACACTGGAAAAATTAAAAAAATAAGGTAGTTTAAATATGGGGTATAGTGTAGTGTAATTTCCATATTTAAATTAGTTGATTTTTTTTCCACTTGTGCTGAAGGTGACCTTCACAGATAGTGGAATGACTAGAGTCAACTAGCGGAATTGTGGGTGGGGGGTGCCGCAGGTAAGGTTTGTTAGCACTTTAGATATACTTATCTGACTTGATATATAAAAAGAAAGTTTTTTAAAACTGCGTATCTATTTTGATATTCTTTATATGGAACCATAAAGGTCAGGCACCGACATATTATGAAGATTAAAAGTAGCGTAAAGGTGACCTTTAAGCTAGTTTATTGTTAAGAAGTTTGGTCATCAGCAGCAAAAAAAGGCGTCTTTAAAATTATGGACCAGTAATATGTTCTTTATTTATTTGGTTTCCCGTTCTTATTAGGCTGGTAATGGTTTATGCTTTTATTTTTATTGGAAAGAATAGAATGTTTCTAGGTTTCAGATCTAATAATACTATTCTATATCTCTAGCTACTTCTTGCTTGGTTGGTTTGTTATATTTGGGATGAAAATTTTTTACAAAAAAGAAATACCTAAAAAAAAATGAGCTCCTCAATACGTTTTTTTTGGGGTACGAGCAGTACTCTTTGAGAATAGATAAATCGTTAGTGATGGGTGTGCGTATGTGTTGGATATTTCAATTATTATAAACCATTAATACTTACATTGTAATTATTCAGTACAAAGACCAAACAATAAAATATTACAAGTAAAGCTATGGAATTTTGATTCCTTTGACTATGAAAATGATTGGAAAAAATTAATTTTTGTGAATTGGGTCATATAATTATTAATTTACATACCCAAAGCAAACGGATTTATTTGTAGATATAGATAATACTTATCAAAAGTCGATATAGTATCTGGTAGTTTTTTTATTAATAAACAGTATAAGTAATATAATGATACATATAAGGATAGTAAAAGAACAAAAAAAGTCTTACCATGTCAATGACAGCAGCATGAGATAGAAGCTTTTGATCCATAGCATGTTTTGGAGAGGGTTGTTCATCTATAGTAAAAATTGGATTCAGTTTAATTAATATTAAAGAGAAATATAATAAATAAATAGATAAAAATATTATTGTGTTGGTGGTCATGTTTAGCTGTAGAAAATATTTTTGGTGATATATCCTATAAAAAAGAAAGGAAAAAATCAGGATACTTTTATGAGATGATGGTATGAAGTATATTTACTAATCTTGGCTAATCCGGATGGCCATTGTGAAGAGAACGCATCAGAAGGAAACTATACGCGTGACTATGGTAGCAGAAATACTTGTTATTACTCAGCTATATTTGAAGAAATTACTAATAAAGAAAAATAAAGAAAAAAAGCGCCTTACCAGGAACATTTGCAAGTATAAGAGTAAAAGAGAAAGAAAGAAGTAAAAAGAAAAGAGAGGGCGAGTGTCTATGGCAACTGAAACAACTAATTCTTTTTAGTTATATAAAAAAAAGTACTTTAAAAAAGCAGATTAAAAAAAAAGACTAATAAAAAAATAAAAAAATGGGTAGAGACAGCAACGAAGAGTGTGTCTATGGCAACAGAATAAATAAATTCTTTTATTTTCTATAAAGAAGACTTTTTAAAAAGAACATGTCTTACACAAACACTAGAAAAACATACGGGAATTACCATGTACAAAGTTAAATTATAACAATAGAAAATCTGGGGTATTTTTTCATCTCAGCTTTTTTTGTGTGTTCAAGATGAAAACACTGTTTTCTGGTTTTCTATTGGCTTGGATACAACAGGCGAAAATATTATTTATTATTATTATTATAAAGACATAACATTTCATTATAAAGACATAGTAAATTTAGTAAATGTTGTACTTGTTTCCTTTTTCTCTTAACACTTCAAAGTAAAAATAAATAAACATTATGTCCACAATTTCTGAACTCTACAACGAAAAGTGCCATTGTGCTGGATGTAGTCAGAACGATCTCGGCTATAGTTTTGTTGCCAGAAGAACTGCTCAACGTCATAACAAAAGGGCAAGTCTAAATACCATAAGATGTGAAAGGGGTACAATATTTGAATTTATTTAATTGTATTGTAATCCATGAAATAACGTGTTGTAATAGACATGTCTACCCAAAGAAATATGATGGAGGTCGATGATGAACGTAAGGTTTATTTAATTCAGATACCATTAGATATTAACCAAGTGTTATATTCTAAATGTAGCTATCTTAACCCATCAACCCGGAGCCCTGGAAGAATCGTACACTCAGACAAACTCACCTGTTTGGGAAGGAGCTTCAATGTCTGACACTGAAGACGTTTCCATTACTAATGATGCGATCAGCAATGGCAACAATGATGACAGTGGAAGCAACAGCAATGAAATCAGTGAAGACGAAAGCGAAGACGATGTTATTGAGCTCGACAACAATGAATTGAATAGTGAAGGTCAGTTAGTGTTAAAAATTTTTTTAAAAAAAAAGCATTAATTTTTTTTATAATAGACCCTTTTGCCACCCCCGATATGCCCCAGAACCCAGTGCACAGGTTCATTGCTACTTTTGTGGTGATGTTCGCTTCCCGCTATGTGGTTGACAAGGGCGCCGTTGTCTTGATTGAGTTCATCAACAAGCTTTTGACAATTTACGAGCAGGATTTCCAACTGCCCTTGAGCCTTCCTGGTCTTCAGCACATGACAGGTTTCTCAGCCATGACCAAAGGCATAAAGAAATTTGTTGTGTGTCAGGATTGTCACAAGGTGTACGAAGAAAGTGCATCTGTCCCGTCTCATTGCGATTTCGTAAAGCTTGGTGCACGCTTGTCTTGCAACTGCCAATTGATGAAAACATCAGCATCGGGTGCTTTGGTGGCCAAGCGTTCATACTTGTACCAGTCCATTGTTAATACTTTACGAATGTTTTTTCTTCGTCCAGGATTCGAGGATAAAATTAGACATTGGAATCACGAGCTGAAGATGGTGGATACGATGTGTAACATATACAACGGTACCATGTGGAAGGAGCTCAAAGACAAAGATGGCGTGCAATTCACAAAGGATTCGCGTTCATTAATGTTGACTCTCAACATCGACTGGTTTCAACCTTTCGATAACGTCACGCACTCGACTGGTGCCATATACCTGGTAGTAAACAATCTGCCCTGCAATGAAAGATACAAGCCAGAGAACACACTTCTCGTAGGATTGATGCCTGGCCCGAAGGAACCCAAATCCAAAGAGATAAACCATTATCTCCGGCCTATGGTAGATGATCTGATAAGATTGTATGAGGGACTGGCAATCCCAACTTTCGAGTGTCCTAGTGGTGTCCGCGTCCATGCCGCATTGATGATGGTGGCCTGTGACATCCCGGCAGCAAGAAAGACAAGTGGTTTCACCTCGCACAACAGTACATGCGCATGTTACAAGTGCAACAGACATTTCCCTCGCTTGGAAAACGGTGTCAATGTTGACTTTCGTGGGTTTGACTTCTCTCGGTGGGTGCTTCGTGACGGTGTAGAGAACAGGTTGCATGCTGAGGAGTGGGAAAGTGCTAGTACCCCCTCAGAAAGGCATCGGCTGGAGGTCAAAAATGGTGTTCGATGGTCGCAGTTGCATCGCCTTGGATACCTTGATCTAGTACGTGGAACGATCATCGATCCCATGCATAATTTATTCCTGGGGACGCCTAAAAGATTGATGGATCGTTGGATCAAAGACGAAGACATTCAAGATGGCCATTTTGCGGCAATGCAGAAGACTGCAGAAACGATGATTGTGCCTGGTGGATACACCTCTTTGAACTCGAAAATAGGAAAGCAGTTTTCGTATATGAAGGCAGACGAGTGGAAGTCATGGGTGCTCGTATACTCGCCAGTTCTGTTGAAAGATGTTCTTGCAAAAGACAGATTCGAAAACTGGATTAACTTTGTTGATGCATGCCACCTGTTGATCAAGCCAATGATCACGTTCGATGAAGTCAACACTGCCCATCAGTTTCTTCAAACTTTTTGCATCAGATGTGACGAGCTATACAACACCGAAATCCTCACCTGTAATATGCAC
Organism: Phycomyces blakesleeanus NRRL 1555(-); assembly: GCF_001638985.1. Lineage (NCBI taxonomy): Eukaryota > Fungi > Mucoromycota > Mucoromycetes > Mucorales > Phycomycetaceae > Phycomyces > Phycomyces blakesleeanus. The sequence continues at coordinate 153,814 of NW_017265173.1, read as the reverse complement.
CTACACCTCCATCTTCGAGATACAATTCGTGATTTTGGACCAGTGTACGGTTATTGGCTATTCGGGTTCGAGCGGTTTAATGGGTTGTTAAAAAATTTGAAGACAAACAGGAAGATCGGGTTTGAAGAAACATTTATGAAGAAATTTATTGAAGATGTGCACAAAGACGATCTTGTCAACAGTTTCCTTCAGAGTACCTGCCAGACATCTGCATTTCCTCTCCTTACCAAACTCACTTCTTCCTTTACACCCGCCACCATTCCATCCATCCGTCAACATACCTTCCGCATACAGTCATTTGTTGAGGCTTCTGAAGATCCAAATGTACTTGTAAAAGGCAACGAACCTCTCCCTCCTTCCACATTCCCTCTATCATTAAAATCCGCTACCACAATGAGTGACATTCACTATGTTCATCTCTTACAATACTACAAAGTTGCGTACAACAATGAACAATTAGTTCACTTTCAACAAGCGTCGGAATCACCATACTTTGTCGACAATACAATCACCCTGTTGAAATACATCAACATCCTTGGGCAGGTCTACAAGGGTAAAGGTGAATCTGGAAGTCGTGGCTCTCTTGTACAAGCAAAGTTCATTGGAAGTACTGGTGAGCATATCATCGCATACACGGGTCAAATACAGTACATTTTCACCCATTCTTTCACTCCTCCACCCACCTCTTCATCCCTTACTCCCTTGCTCCGCACCCATCGCCGCCCAACACAACTTCTTCACAATTCTCAACATACTTTTGCATTTATCAAATGGTACACATCCGAAAATGATAAATCGCAAGAGTACGAACACGTTGAAACCTGCTTTCCAACATTTTCTCCTGACGATTTCCAATGTGTATTGCCAGTGCATAGAATTATGTTAGAAGTAGCAACTGCTGAGCACACAACACGCAGAAAAGTAAAAAAGATGCTGGTCATTCCTTTGCCAAAAAAACAATACATTTAAAAAATAATAAAATTATAACTCCCTTTTTTAAAGGCACACAGAAAAGAATAATCATAGTGTTTGTATTTGTTGGTACGTTTATCATTGTCAGATGGAGGATGTGGAGGATGTAGAGGATAAGAAAACAAAATTTATTGAAACTCATCTCTAAAAGCCCAGTGAGGGAGAAGGGATGTCAATCTAGGCGGGACTGCTAAAACAGCATCTCTACCGAAGGACCTCTTCAACATCTGACGCGAATTGAAGTCCATGCGATTACGCATAAAATCATCAACAACTGCAAGAAAGTGATTGTACTAAATACAAATAAGTGATTAATCAAAGTTCTGTTTTATTTAAATCCATAAAAAAACAAAAAAAAGCTATATACAATAATGTAAACAAAAGAAATTACCTCATCACTTCTCCAACTTGGACGCACTGTACGAATTGCATGGTTGCTCGAGACTCCAGACATATCGTCTTCAGATTTGCCCTCAGACATTGCTTCTTTCTGTAAGAGTCCGTCGCAGCTCTTACCCACCTTCATATCAATTTCAGCCTTGAATGTATGGTAGGTCAGCTCGCGATGGTCAAAATGTTAGTTTATAAATGTATTAATATGAATACATTTAATTTGCAATCAAAATATACTTCTAACATACATCAGTCTCTCGACCTGCTTTTCTTGACCAAGAATTTGTCTTTTTGCGCGCTTCATAGGATTCCTTGACTCGGCGTCTCGTTCCACAAAAGTTTGTGTAGATACAATCACTAATATCGGCCTGTCGAACACTAGTCCCAACAACCTTTGGAGCCAGGTATGCATGAAGGTTATGCATCAGCTGTCTGTTGGGTGGAAGTCTGTAATCAACATTAACATCCCAACTGCACTTGCTGTCATTAGCTGCAACTAGTTCCAGCTTATTTGATTTGAAGTTGTGTTTCTTCAACTCTCCTTGGATAAGAGCCTATACTTAGTGTGAGATATTATGTTGATGAGCTACTGTACATCTCAACACTTACTAAAACTCTAGTGCGATCCTGTTTACTAAGTTCACCAGCGTTTGCACCAGTAAGAACCACTGGACCAACAGAAGGAGCAACAGAAGGAGCAACAGAAGGAGCAACAGAAGGAGCAACAGAAGGAGCAACAGAAGGAGCAACAGAAGGAGCAACAGAAGGAGCAACAGAAGGAGCAGCAGAAGAGATACCAAAAAAAGCCTCAGAAGGTGTTGTATACCAATCCAGAGTAGAACTAATGGAAGAAGCTGCGAAAGGGACAGAAGCAGAAGCAGGTATAGTGGTAGGAGCAATAACTGCAAGAAGCTCTCCAGAGGCATTGGCAACGCTATCAAGTATTTCCAATGAATCTTTGTTCCCCTTGATGACAATGCCAATGTTTGAATCCATGGTCTTGAGACTTTCCTCCATAGCGGTGAGCCTTCTTAAAAGCTCAGTATATTCCGGGGATGGAGCTGGGGCAATTGACTGACGATTGTTAACCATGGTCTGAAAGCTATCTAATAAAATGTTATACATGAGTTGATTGTTAATTATATTTGTTTTATATATCTATTCATTGTATATATAGAGTGTTATTAACATACAAAAGAAGTTAGGTGTTAAGCGAAAGAATAAAGTGTAGTTAATGGAAAGATGGTAAAAGTAAAAGCAAGAACCCATTTATTATATTACACTTGTTGCTGTAAATACTCAGGATTTCTTTAATACGCGTATCTCTATTAATACTTCCTGGAATTAACGGGGTGCAAATCGGCTTTGAACATGCTTTTTTCAACTCAATCCAATATATGATTTCTGTCTTTTGGCCTTTTGGCCCTTTGGTCTTTTGTTCTTTTTGTTTTTTTTTTCATTTACAAGTTTTCTCTCTTTTCTCTCTTTCCAACATTTATTATATTCACAGATTTTCTTGGTAAGATATCTTATTCTTTAATATTATATATATATATATAACTAAAATGATAATAATTGTTTTCTATTACTACAGACACTCGCGTTTTGTTACCTTCTGATGCATCCCCTTCACAATGTCCATCTGGATTAGCTAAGGTTAGTAAATATACTTTATGCCGTCATCCTATAAAATTATCCTGACTTTTTCCTTTCTTTTGTATAGGCCATATCGCCGAAATTACTCTCTACTATTAAACACGGTTATGAACACGGTAATATTTTATTTTATTTCAATCTATCTCTTTTTAATAAGCACATGGCTTAACATAATTTCTATTATAGATGAACCTCCCTCTCATGAGCACATCGCAAATCAAGAACTTTCATTTCATATAAGTGTCATTGACATAGTAATTTTTTTTGTACATATAACAATATTATTTTTTTTGTATATTAATGTATATCATTTACTGAAGACAATATTAGCGTCTCCTATGTACTCTCTTGGTCTGCAAATAAATCCTTTTGCTTCGGGTAGGTAAATGAAATATTCTACCACACAGTTCACAAAAAATAATTTTTTTTCAGCATTTTTATAGCCAAATAAAGTGTATTGAGTACTATGGTTCGCATTCATGACGCCTTTTCTTTTTGTCTCTGGTAAGCTATTATATTTCAAGCATAATTACATATATATATTCTTAATATCCACGATTTCTTGTTCAAACAGCTAACACTTTTCTAATTTCATAGAACAACCATTTACAAGCAAGCAACACACAACTGGGCTTTTCTCTGGGAGATATTGCTTGGAGAATACTTGTTTTATCAGAACATTGGCCATTTCAAATTGTATGAAGAATAGAACACTAGCCAGAACGTTCCTGAATATTAAATATAACCACTGTACTATAAACCTAAGAATATTCTTTTCTTTCTAATAAAAACAAAATAAACCAATAATTATTATAAATAAATTAAAGATCGGAGAAGTGTATGGAAGCAAACAGTATAAGAAGAAGTCTCTAAGATTGGATAAAATAAATTCAAATACAACAAAACCCTGTAAAAACTGGCATATCCATAAATTAAACAATGTAAAAACTGGCATATCCGTATAATCGATCTTTCATTTATCGTTCTTTTAATCGGAAAGCAGTAGGATATATTACAACAAAACGTAATTCTGAGTTGCTGTTTTAGTGCATGTGGTAAAAACCCATATACAGAAAATGCAAACACATCCTACTATCCTGCTGTTCTGACCTTTTCCTATGTTCGAAAGTTGGTCTTACCACCTATGAGTAAGCCAGCTTCATACACTTGTAAAAACTATCTGATCGCATCGTAAAACCTGGTCTTTTCACATAATTAATTACAGTTTTACACATAAGAAAACCGCACCTCTTTTCCAGTGAAATAGTTCGCAAATATAATAGAAGTTGCAGAGATAGAGAAACAAAGAAAAGACCAATAGAAAATATAAAGAGCAAAAAAAAAGAGAAACAGGAACAACAACAAAAAAAGAAAAAAAAAGAAAAAAGAAAAGTGTGTTTGAAACAAAAGACTAGACTGGTTTGATCAATTGGGTTCTAAAGCAGTATGAAAGCCAATTTGCATCTCAGTGATTACAAGAAGTATTAATAGAGACTTATATACCAAAGGTATGCTGAATATCTATATAAACTATACGTTTTATATAATTTGTTTACTCTTTCTCCTGCTTTCTTGCTACTTATTGCACTCATACTCAAACACACACACATCAACCCATTTTATTTCAAATAATTTAAGTATGTAAATTTGATATAATTTGTTTTTAATTCAATTCAATTCAATTATATAATAGCATCAATAACAATGTAATCTAAAATTAACAGTTATATTTTTATCTTTTATTATATTCTGTAGACAATGGCTATTCAAAGACGTCAACTTGCTCTTCGTCCTGTTGAGATTACAAACGAACAATTGATGGAAATTCTTTCTACTTTGAAAACTAATATGACAGCCATGGGAACCAACATGGCAGCTGACATGTCGATTGTACAAGAACAAATCGGCACTGTTGAAGATACATTGCTAAACATGAATAGCAGAATTGGTGTTCTTGCCACCAGCAGCACTGAGACAATCACTGCTATTGACAGTTTAAGCAGGGCCCCCCTCATTTCCCCTACCAATACAATGACTAATGTTTCTCAGCCTGCCTTCAACGCCCCGTCTGAGTTTAGCAAGAAGGCCTCTAATGATGTTTATGTGAGTATCAACGTGTGCAAAATTTTATTGATGTATTTTCTCATATATTCTATCAGGCCCATATTCGTAATCTCATGTGGGATCCCAAGCTGAAAACAAGAAATCAAGCTGATATCCTGGCAAATGAGAGTAAGCCCAGATGGAATACAAATGTTTTCTTTTACAAGTCGCCAAACAAGGAGTTGGTGGTGCGACTTCTTGAAAACTTGAAGCGCAAGTTTACCCATGAGAGATTTAGAGAGGCAGACTTGAGAGCAAGACTGCACAAAAACTTCACCAGCTGGGTTTCAAAAGCAAGAAGAACCGAAGAGGAAATAAAAGCAACAAACACTCGTTCAAGAAGGGCAGGACGTGCCAGAGATGTAAGTGTAATCTCTAAATAAATAATTTTAAAATAATATAGTTTAGTCTTGAGAATTTTAAAAATACTAATACAAAAAAACTACTATTAGAATCATACTCGCCGTTTACTTGCATACACAGACAACAAAGAAGCAATTGATCTACAAATGAAGAGAGATTGTGACTTCACAATACAAATGGCAGCAATGTCCGATGGAGAATCTGCAGATGAAGACTTTGAGAATCGCACGAAGAGCATCATCAAGATTGTTCGGCCAGGATGGAGAAGTGACGAGATATATTATTTTATATTAATAATTATGTCTTATTATAAAAAATATAAAGTAAAGTATTAACAAAATCATTTTAGTTCAATACTCTCATTAAACTCGTTGATGAGTATGTTATTGAAGCAATGGGGTCAAGTGCTTCTCAAATGAAGGAGAGGGTTTTCCCCAGTGTGTCCAATACAGCAGTCCCAGATGACATAACCCCCAAATTTCCTCAGTGGGCCCTTAGAGACGGGTATTAAATAAACAAAAATTGCCTCTCTCTTTTTATCTATATATTACTTTTCACATACAAAATACTATCAATATATATATCAGAAATACGCGCTCTGTTTTTTTTTTGTTAAAGAAAAAGAAATGTAAAAGTTCACTTTATTTATTATTTAAGCATATAGCTTCTTTGGCAATGGAATTACCAGCATTTTGCTAACATTTCTACTTGTCACAATAGTAGCTGTAGCAACCTCTAATAAGATGCGATGTACAGGTATAATGCTATGGTAGCTATCAGGAGAGAACGTGGGCAAACAAAATTCAACACTGTCATCCTCACGCGACCTATCAGAGGAAGTACGAAACCACTTGATAAATGCAAATACATGTTGATGATCATGAACCATGCGAGTCAGATGGAGATTGTGCGTGGGTGGAAGTTGGAAGGAGTGTGTAAAAAGATACTGAATTTGTCCAGCAAATCCAAGTATAATGTTTCCATTGCTACCAACAAACTTTGCCTGAATAAGTGATCTGCGACTGATTGTGCTGTTGTTTGTTCCTCGATAGTGTTGACCAAGAATGTCAATTGACTTCAATTTGATGATTTGATTGTCAAGTGCTGGGCGATTATAGGACGTGTCCTGATAGCTGGCAAGGTCTGGGAGGTTTTAAGCGACTTGGTAATATTCAAGTAAATGGAGATAGTCGGAATCATCCATTACTGATGGCTTTTTGTATTTTAGAGGAAATGTAGAAGGAGGAAGAGGCTCGTTACCCTTGGGTGGATTATAAGGATCAGTGTAGCCTTGAACGAATGCTTGCAATCTGAATGGGCGACTGGAGAGAGTGGTGACTGTGGCGGCAGGTATGGAGGTTGTAACAAGTTTAGACAGAGTGTGAATGAAGGGGATCTGGCTAGAACTTTTAAGAACAGCATTGACATAATCACCCTTATACGTATTCTGAACAAAATTTTTCATGTAGGTTGCCTCAAAACCGTCTTTGCCATTTGTCTTGAAATTCTTTAAAATACTATTGTATTGCTCAAACCCAAAGAGCCAATAACCATACACTGGTCCAAAATCACGAATGCATTCGTGAAGATGGAGGTGTAGGTGCATATTGCAGGTGAGAATAGTGGCGGTATAGTCTACATTACATGCATTGCAAAACTTTTCTAACAGGCTGTGGGCAGTGGTGATCTCATCAAAAGTAATGCTGGGCTTTACGTAGTATTGGCATGCATCAACGAAATACATCCAGTTCTTGAATTGTAATGGGGGGAGAATACCATGCAACAAGACAGGAGAATAAACCAGAACCCATGATTTCCACTTGTCCGCTTTCATGTAGCTGAAGCCCTTTCCAATTTTGGTTGTCAGTGTGGTGTAATCTCTGGGCAGTACCATTGTCTCTGCAATTTTCTCCATCGAAGCAAACTCTTCAGGTCCAATTGTCTTCTCATCAATCCACCAATCCATTAATCTCTTAGACGTCCCCAAGAAAAGATTATGCATGGGATCAATGATCGTTCCATGTACTAGATCAAAGTATCCAAGGCATTGCAACTGCGACTATCAAACATCATTTTCGATTTCCAGCTGATGCCTTTCTGAGAGTGTACTTGCATCCTTCCACTCCTCAGCATGCAACCTGCTCTCTGCACCACTGTGGATATTCCAACGAGAATAATTGAATCCACGGAAATCAACCTGGTTGCTGCTCCCTAACCGAGTAAACTGCCAGCTGCACCTGTAACAAGCACATGTGCTGTTATGCGCTGTGAATCCACTTGTCTTTCTGGCGGCTGGGATATCACATGCAACCATCAGTAGTGCAGCACGAACACTGACACCATTTGGGAATTCGTGTGTAGGAATCCGCATGCCAACGTACAGCTGCTTCAAATCATCTACCAAGGGCTCCAAGTAACTATTGATCTCGTCCGTTTTTGGCTCCTTTGGACCAGGCATGAGACCTACAAGAATAATATTCTCTGGCTTGAATCTTTCATCACGGGGCAAGTTGTTGATGGCCAGATAGATAGCACCAGAGGAGTGAGTGACACCATCAAAGGGCTGGAACCAGTCGATGTTAAGTGTTAACATTAGTGAGCGTGGGTCCAACACAAATGATACACCATCCTTGTCCTTCAACTCCTTCCACATCGCACCATCATAGACATCGCACAGAGTATCTACCATCTTCAACTCCTTATTTCATTGATGAATCTTGGCTTCGAAACTAGGGCGACGGAAGAAAACGCTCAATGTATTTTTAATGGATTGGTAGACATATTCATGCTTTGCAACCAAGGCACCGGAAGATATGGATTTCGTCAACTTACAGTTGCATGCAGACCTGGCACCAAGTTTTGAGGAAACACATCGAGGAGGAGCAGATACAATATCCTGATATACTGTATGACAGTCTTGGCACACCACAAATTTCTTGATGCCTTTTGTAATAGCAGAAAATCCTGTCATTTTTTGTAAACCGGCAAGACTGGTTGGTAATTGAAAATCTTGGTTGTAGATTCTCAGCAGGTTGTTGATAAACTCAATCAAGACAGCAGCACCCTTATCAACAACATGACGTGAAGCAAACAGTACCATAAAGATGGCTATGAATTGATGGACTTCATTTTCGAGCATATCAGAAGCAGTAAAAGGGTCTGTAAAAAATTAAAAAAAAAATTAACACTTGATTTTTCTTTTACTCTCTTTTTCTTTTAGTTTTCTTTATGTATCTCACACTGACCTTCACTGTTGAAGTCCTCAATCTTGATCTCATTGACTTCATCTTCAACATTGTCATCAAAATCATTGTCGTCTCTGTCATTATCAAACATTGAGGCGGCATCCAAAAAAGGTGAGTTGGCCTGACCGTCCATTGCTTCCACAGAATCGGAACAAGAGGTCAGGATTACTACAAATATGGAATATAATAGTTTATTAGTTTTTTTTCTGCTTTCAAATAAAAAAATTCTTACCCTCAGTATCTACATTCATGTTTCTCATTGCAGCTGTGTTTCATTAAAAGTTTAAAAATAAACAACATAAATAAAAAATAAAAAATAAAAAATAAAAAATAAAAAATTAAAACGATTATTACGCAGCAAACAAAAAACCAACACTGAATATATTATACTATTCTCAAATATTCTGGTACCTTCAACTCTAGCTCTCTTATTACGACGAGTCTCAGTACACTTTGCAGCATAAGAAGATTTCTGATGACTGTTGTGACATTTAATGCAGTGACAGTCTAAGGTGTGGATTTGGGTAAAGGGAAACATATTGTGTATAGCTTGAATTATAAAATAAAAAAGGAAACAAGTACTACAAATACTTTATTTGATGTGATTTTATAGCAAGCCAAAAAAATATGAATTTTTTATTGTCTATCTAAACCAATAGAATACGTCAAAAATACACCCCCAACTTAAATAAAAAAACGGCTGAGCTGAAAAAAAACCCTGACATTTCCACTACCTTTCTCGTTACTTAAAGCTATAGTATTTTTTTTATTTTTCCAGTAGTAACTGGTGACTATGCATCTAACCCTTGTGGTGTAGCTTTAGAGCAATGGCTTGAAGAACGATCTTTAACTGTCCTCAATGGAGTTCTCTCACTATGCACACCCACATACATTTCCTTTCGTAACGAAGTTGAAATCAGCAGCATCATTGACCTTTTCATTGCCAACACCAACTTCGCCAACCCTTCTTTACACATTGCAACCAAACTATCTTTAGGCTCTGATCACTGACTTGTCTCACTTTCCTTTACTTATGACCTGCAACACTCACCACCAGCACCTCCACCTATGCACCAAACTTGGAATCTGTCACGTCTTTATGAAGATGATGTCAGATCATTATATGTCACCACCTTTGTCACCAAATCCACCTCCCTTCTCACCACACTGCAAGACCTTGTTCAGAATCCACCAACTATATGTCCACCCATTGATGCTCTTACTAACTCTTTCGATACACTCATTTATGACTCTCTTAGTAGCTCCATTGGTTCTCGCCCCCCTCGCCCCTCACATTGGAAATCGTTTTGGACCCCTGCATTGCAAGCTGCAGCCGACCATAGAGATAGTTGTTACAAGCAATGGCATTGAGCTTGTGACATTGACAAGATCAATTGGTGGAGCTGGCACCAACATGCACATAAGGAGTTTCGTCAGCAAGTTCAAACTGCAAAGCATTTGTCTTGGCATGCTTTTTGTCACTCAATGAACTCGGATTTCAACAAGGCCACGTCCAAGATAAAGTAGTTGAAACGGCGCAGGAAACCACAGCACTCATTTCAGCATAATGATGGCCCAGCAGTTGTGGCAACAGTTATGTGTGACCATCTTGCATCAGTCTATAGTGAACACATACTTCCTGACATTCGACCTTCACCACCACCACTCAACACCTCTCTCATGCCTTTTGCCTCTGTTGACTCCCCATTCACCTCACCAGTGGTGGAGACCTTCATGCAATTTATGCCTAACCACAAGGCGCTGGGTCCTGACCACATCCGTGCAGAAATGCTAAAGCCTATTCGGTCTCACATCTCACCTCTTCTTGCCTGTCTCTTTACTATCTGCTGGCAATGGTCATACACTCCTTCTCTCTGGCGTCAAGCACAAGTGTTTCCCATTTTCAAAAAGGGTAACCCTTTAGATGCTGCAAACTACTGTCCAATTTCTCTCACTTCTGTAATTCGTAAATTATTTGAGATGTGTCTTGCTCCTGAGTTGCATAAATTCTCTTCTCCACTGGATGTAGCTCAAGATGGATTTTATCCTCGTCGTGGTGCTCTGGATCAAGCTCTATGTTTACACGACCTGATGAAAAGCTATTTCATTGTCATCACCACTATCCAATTGTTGCTTTCTTGGATATTAAAGCTGCCTATGACACTGTGGATAGACGTGTCATTTGAAATGCCCTTGTCAGACGATCCATATCAACTGCTCTTCTTGGACTTTTGGTCAACATGTTTGATGATATGTCTATCTCCATTCTTCTTGGCAATTTCTCCTCACATTCATTTTCACCAAAAACAGGCGTGCTTCAAGGTTCAGTTCTCAGTCCGCATCTATACTCTATTTACATCAACTCCCTGCCAGCTCTTCTTTGCTCAGTTGCATCTCCTCTCACTTCTACCCATGTGCCATCATCGTCTCCCTCCTCATTAGATGCATATCAGTCTCTTCTTGCTCCTTCAGTTGTGGATGGCTACCAGCATGCAGTCTCATCAACATCAATAAATACACTTCTTTTTGCTGATGATGTGGCAATATTTGGTTCTGCTCATGACGTTCAGGCTATGATCCATTTGGCTGCCCAACACTCATTTGATCTTGGTTTTCGTTGGAGTCCATCTAAATGTGCTATCATTTACCCTCCTTCTCGTTTTGCAAACCATCCAGATCTATCTCTATATGATGAGATTCTTCCTGCAGTGGAGGAGTTTATATATCTTGGTGTTCCCTTTCACAATAAAGCTATTCATGGGCCTTCTATTGTCACTCATCGTCGTTCTGGAGCCCTGGCAACCATGGCAATGCTGAATGCAGTTGGAGCATGCTGGTCTGAATTCTCTCTGCTTCTCAGCTCTCATCTGTATAGGACCTTTATCAGACCAAAATTTGAATATGGATTGGCTATTCTCCCTCTGAAAAGAACTGATACTATCCAGCTTGAGAAGATCCAAGATAAATGTTTGCGCATGATAGTTGGTGGGCACCAAACCTCATCTACAACTGTGCTCAAACATATATGTCACCTCCCTAGTATGAGTTTCCGTGCTGATGTGCTGATAACAAAGTTTTGTATTCGTGCTCACTACCTTCCCTCTGGCTGCCTTCTGTCTCTTCTTCACTGTCACCACTCTCAGTCTTCATCACTTGTCTCTCTTCATCATAATACTCTCCTTCAAAGCATCTCTATTGATTTAAATGTTCATAGTGGCAAAGCTCTAAAACGTCACTTTGAGACCTTCCGACAGTTTAAAACTGATCAGCTATGTTTATTATCAACCCAAGTCCTGTTCTTAGCATGCCGCCCTCTTTTGGAAGTAGATCCTATTCTGTTCTTGCCAGCAACTAGAGTAGAGTGTAGTCGTCTTATTCGCTGGAGAATGGGTTGGTTGCCTGGCACCCCAAAGGATTGTCTATGTGGTACTGATCATACCTCTTGTTGTCATCTTGTTCTCTGCTCTTTGGTTCCTGCTCATCTCTTAGCTTGTCTTCCTCACCTACCTGACTCCAGCTGCAATCCAATTGATGCTGCCATTACTGCTCTTCCAAGTTCTAGCACAGCTCCTTGTCCATCCTATTGGATAGCTTTGTTAATTATTCTTTGGCATTTTGATAAGCTTTGCAATCCAGATGGTGACTACACTCATGAAACTCACTTTGGTACTCTTTGGGCTGGACTTAGTTAGTTTTCTTTTTCTTTTTTTAGTTCTCTTTTTCTTGTCTTGTCTTTCTTTTCTATTTCATTTGCTTTCTTTTTTTTTGTCTTTTCACACATGAACTGCTGCTTGCTTGCACTCCTATCTCCTCCCTTTCACTGTTACAACATTTTTATACAGCTGCAAAGTGGAGAGTAGGGTACAACTTTCAGCTTATTAGTGTTAGTTCTTTTCTTCTCTTTCTATTTTTTGTCTTTTTGTGATCGTTTTGGACTTTTTTTATCTTTTTCTTTTTGTACTTGGGAGGCTAAATGATCTATAGATCGCCAGCAATATCTCCTTTAATAAAACATAATCTTTAACCTGAGCTACATCCCCTGTTGTGCTGGTGCTCTTGCCATAATGGCAACATATAATTCTGTTGGTGCATGTCGTTCTGGTTTTTCTTTACTCCTTAGCTCAAGGCTTTACAAGACATTTGTCAGACCCAAATTTGAGTATGGCCTAGCCATTTGTGCTCTTCTCAAGAAAGACTACATAATTCTTGAATGGATCCAGAATAAGTGCCTGCGTATGATTGTTGGTGGGAATGCTATCTCTTCTACTATGGTTCTAAAACATATATGTAACTTTCCTCAGATGCATTTTCGTGCCAATATTCTTATCACCAAATTTTGTATTCAAGCACATTCTCTTCCTTCTGGTTGTTTGCTTTCTTTCGTTCATCAACATCATCCACAAGCTTCTACATTTCGATCTTTGACATCAAACTTTCTTCTTCATAGTATTCCTAATAATATTCACTGCACTAGCCAGACACAACTTGCAAAACACTTTGAATCTGTCAGACAGAAATTATTCAATCAATTTTGCTTGTCTACTACTCAGGTTTTGATCCATGTATACTGCCTGGTATTGGAAGTTGACCCAATATTGTTTCTTCCAGCAACACGCACTGAACGTAGCCGTCTGATTCGTTGATGCATGGGTTGGTTGCCTGGTCAACCAAAGGAATGTGCATGTGGCTCAAATCATACATTACAACGTCATCTTCAATTATGTACCTCAATTCCACCACAATTAATTGCCAAGCTTCCAATACCACCAACCTTTGAGAACAATATCATTGACTTTGCTATATCAGCATTGCCAATCTCATTACAAATCCCAGCCCCCTATATTGGAAAGCTCTTCTTACAATACTCTGGCATATTGACATTCTGTGCAATCACAATAGCAATTACACACATGAAACTGATCATGTTTCTCTTTGGCACTAGTTATATCACTTTTATCTTTGTTATCCTTTACTTGTTTTCTTGTTATTTTTATATTTTCTTTCATGAAATGTTTCTAGATCTGCAATTCTGTCTTCTCCCTTTCACTGTTACAACTTTTTACACAGCTGCAAAGTGGAGAGCAGGTTCAGTCTTTTGGCTTAGTATTGTTTATTTCTTTTCTTCTATTCATTTTTTGTCTTTTATGGTCCTTTTGGACTTTTTTTGTCTTTTTCCTTTTGTACTTGGGAGGCTACATAATCTATAGATTGCCAGCAATATCTTCTTTAATAAAAATAATCTTTAATCTGAGCTAGGCTGAATGGTAAAATAGACCGACACGCCCTTTTTTTAAAAAAAATGTTTTTCTAAAATCCTGAAATTTTAATATGTTGTAGCTGGAATTTTAAAAATGAAACAATTTTTTTCTGAAATTATGTTGCTATAGCCAATATAAAAATATTGTCTTTTTGGAAATAGTAATATTTCTAATTAATATATACAGTTTGTACACGTAGCTTAAATATTGTCATGTGGCTATATTTGTGTAAAGGGCGTTTTGGCAAAATAGTACATTTTTGCATTTTCACTCCCACAGTCAGGGTTCAAACCTGGGTTGTAATTTTTTTTATTTCATTAAAAATTAAACATTATTATATTTATGTGACTGTAGATAGTGTCTTTATTTATGACAGCTAAATAAAACAGTCTAAAAATTAAAATTTTTGAAAATAATATAAATATCTTTTTTTTATTATTTCTTTCTTTCTTTCTTTCAATATTTATATTTTATTTTTATTTTTGATTATTTAATATGCCCAGCTATTTTCAGGCAAAAGATATTTCAACCACACCAGACTTTGAAGAAATTCATAAAATTACTGAGTCTAAGAAGGCTTCTGCTATGTAAGTTGTATTAATCAATAATGCTTTAAATATATATTAATTATAATAATATATATATATATATATATATTATATTATAGTTATCTGAAAGAAAATAATATTTTCTATGAGCAAATGTTATGTTGCAATGGATGACCTATGACTTTACAGTGGCATAATAGTAGAGAGAAGTTTTACTGGAAGTGCAATTCCAGAAACTGCTGCAACAGAAGTAAAATGTCTATTAGAAAAGATAACATCTTTTCTTTTAAAAAGATGACTTTAAATACTATAGTATATCTTATTTGGTGTTTCATCTTGAATCATTTACTGAACATGATTGAAGAAGCAATCAAACTGAGTGCAAAGACAATTGATACTTTTATGGCAGATATTCAAAAAGCCATTTGTTAAAATATCAGTAGCAATGATACTTTGATTGGTAAGTAGAATATAATATATGTTTTATTAATAAATTCTAATAATATAATAGGAGGAAAAGGAATTACTGTTGAAATTGATGAATCTAAATTTGAAAAACAAAAGTATAATAGAGGACATAGAGTTAAAGATTTTTGGGTTCTGGGAGGTGTTGAGCAGACATCAGAAAGAAAAATCTTTTTGATGGCTGTATCAAACAGAACAGCTGACAATCTTTTGGATATTATCCAACGTCATGTTCTGCCAGGCTCTATCATTCACACTGATTGTTTGAAATCATACAATCAGTTAGAAACTCTGGGATATAGACATTCAACAGTAAATCATTCTGTTGAATATAAAACAAGTGAAGATGTACATACCAACACAATTGAAGGTAATATTAAAATATTTTGAAATATATTATTAATTATAATTTATTAGGTACTTGGAATGCTGTAAAGCAGCAAATGGCCTCAAGATCAAGAACCAAGAAAATAGTACCATGGAAATTAATGCAGTTTATTTGGAGACGCAAGCATGCTGAAAATCTTTGGATAAATCTATTACAAACTTTGGCCAGAGTTTCTGTTATTAGACAAACAACAGATAATAATATCAGCTTAGAACAGCAACTTTTGCTTGATCTTGGTCAAGACTATGAAACATATTTCACAGAAAATGAATCTTCTTCTTCTGAAAATGAAAATGATATCAGTAGTAATAGTAATAATACTAGTGATAGTACTGATGACAGTAATTTTATTTTGTAATTTTTTTATTTGTTTTTTACTATTTTATTTTTAATATCTTTATTAAAACCATATATTTATCTTGTTTACTGAGTATATTTATATTTTTTATATTATTTGTAATAATAATTATAGAAAACATTAATTTAATTATTTAATTAATTAAATAGATATTTTATGTACTAATAACATATTAGCTTCAAACTAATCACAATATGTATATATTTTTATTTCTGATAAATTTAACAACTGACAATTAAAACTGCTATATCTTTTACTGATTTAATAAATAATTAAAAAATCAAAATTATTTATTGATAGATTTATATTTATTGCATCTGCAGAATTCAGATCATAAACTAATTGTCTTAGAAATTTACAACTTAAGTCAAATATTAATCTGAATTAATATTAACAGGTTGCTAATATAAAGAGCAAATAAATGTTTTTAAGTTATTACAAATAATATAATATAAAGATGTTTTTCTTAAAATATATTAATAATAAAAATAAATATTTTGTAATATATGATAATTGTTTCTAAGAAGAAAAATATAGAAATAATATAAAGTATCAAAATAAAATTGTATTTTTAACACATATAAAAACTTCTAATATTTTCATTAAAAATTAAAACTGTATAAAAGTTTTTATTATATTACTTTATATATATTTAAATTTCTTTTATTTATGTTTGAATCTAATTTTACCAAAATACTTTAATTAATTAATTTTAGTAAAGCTATATATTATACAAATAAAATTGTTTTTTTAAAATTTGCTATCTTCATTTTCTAAGTCCAGTTATTTAAACTAGTATTTTCTGTTTAAAATGTTTTAATTAAGTAGATAGTCTTGTTAAAAGTGCTAAACTACTGGTCTAAAAAAAAGAACAAATCATGTCTCACATAGCTTTCTTGACATATTCTGCTCATATTTTCCTTATAATATATTAAATAAATAAGTTGTACTTTTATGAAAGTATATTTACATTTGCTACAATTTATATACAATATAGAAAATTCATATATACATATATTCTCTATGAGATTTATTTTATTTAATATTAAAAAATAATAAAAGTCTTATAAATTGAAGTTGAAACAAATCTTCCAAACTTTAAAATAATTTTGATTCTCAAAAAGATAACTTTGGGTTCATTTCCGATGTTGATTTTCAAATATAGCAACTTATATACATCTCTATTTTTCTGGCAAGTTCAGAATATTTAAAAATATTATATAATTTAGCTGCAAAAACTTTCAAATTATTAACATATAAACAATAATAATATTAACACTATTATCTAAAGTTGTTTTATATTACTTGTGTAATATATATTACTATATCTTATATAATTATTCATTAAAATGGAATATGTATAAAATAAAATACATAGATATTAAATAAATAACTACTATATATTATAGCTTATTTTCTAAGCTATTAAAAATTAAAATAAAAAACTAATTATAAAATCAGATATCTTAGTTATTGTTATGTATCAGTTAAATAAGAGTGTAAAAAATAAATAAAAGATATATTATATAGAATAGAAAAAAACAAACATTATATAATATTATTATATTATTATTTTAAATAAATATATAATATCTACATCAATACATAAAGCAAATACTAAAAGAAAACACTTATTTTTTATAAAATCAGATAAATAAAATCTTAGAATACTTCTTATTAATGCAGTCAGTTTTTTTTAATAATTGATATATAAATTAAATAACAAACAAAGTTTACAATAAGTATTAATATATTTTTAAAAAAATAAAAAAAAATTGAGAAGCTGTCTCATATAATCTGTATATATATATCATTAATATATATAATAAAAATTTTATGTTCAAGAAACTTAAAAAATATCAAATATAAAAAGTATTATTTCTTATTAACTCTTTTTATATACATGAATTTTAGTATAAAAAATATCAAACATGTTTTTATTGATATTTTATTTTTGTATTTATTAAAAAGCCATATATAAAAACATAGATGAAAAGAATTTACTTTAAAAAAATAAAATAATAGTTTCTGTGTACAAATAAATATATGTAAATTATATTTATAATTTTTTAAAGTAACTTTTACCAACTTATATATTAAAAATAAAAGAACAAATTTTAAGATTTTTATTATAAAACTAATTTTCATTCAATCAAAACTCCAACGACAGTCACAATATTTTCTCACGTTATATCTTTATATAATATCTGTTACTGTGATTTTTTAATTTTTTTGAGTCAGTAAAATTTTAATTTATCATATAAAATATAAATAAAATACAATATATTATTATTAAAATTAATAACAAAATGAATTTTAATTCACTCAATTTTAGTTCAGCAGTCACAGGAAGTTGTCACATTGTAACCATATAGTATATCTATAATCGTGAATTTTTCAAATATTTCTACTTAGTAATTTATTGATAAGTCAAGAAATATATAAAAAATACTTAAGGCGCGTCAGTATATTTTACTTTTTGTGCAAAAAAAAGGGCGCGTTGGTCTATTTTACCATAGATCCTAATGTTTTATATAAAATGGTTTTTCTGTTGTTTGATTTCTGATGTATATATACATTTATAGTTGAATACCGTTTTTGACTTTCTTGATGAGCTCGCCAGAGATGACTTGGAAAAAGAGCAATGCAGTTGAAGTCGCAGAGTCATATGTTAGTACACAAGACAATTCCTCATGGCTTGGTCACAAAAATGCCTGCGTGGTCAAAACGCGTATAATAAAATTTCTGTCTTTTTAGTTGCACTCTTTATCACATCTCTTTTTATGTCTACGAACTATGTTTTATATTATTATTATTATTTTAAAAAAAAGATAGAGTATTTTATTAAGCATATAGCTTTCTTGGCAGAGGAATAACAACGACTTTTGCCGCACTACTACCAGACACATGACTTCCAATTGCAATTGGCAACAAGATGCGGTGGACAGGCAGAATGTTGTTATAGTCATACTTCAGAAATTCTGGCTCATACAACTCGATGCCCTGCTTGATTCTAGGTTGATGGCAAGAAATTTTGTACCACTCAACGAAGACAAATACATGTTGGGGGTTGTGACAAGGGGAAAGGTTGGTGTGCATGAGGTTTGATGTAAAATCGTGCGAGAACAAGTACTTAATACAACCAGCATATCTTTTCTCAGAGTCTCCACTTTTTTCAATAAATTTTGCTTGTATATGCGATCCTCTCACGACCAAGCCTTCTCCACCTGTGTAAACTTGTCCAAGAAGATTGATGGACGAAATCTTCTGGATCTGGTCATTCACAAACCAACAATTCCTAATTGTTGTCTTGGCACTGCAAAGAGAATCATTGTCATACTCAATTTTATAGAAATTGAACAGACAATCATACTTGGATTTTCTCATTGTTGTTGGTGGCTTCAAACACAATGGTAGAGCAGAAAGAGATAGAGGTTTGTTGCCAAATGTTTGCTTTGAAGGCTTTTCAGTAGATTGTAGAAACGTTGGCAAGTGAAAGAATGACAGTATCAAAGGATGTGGCGAAAGTGCAGGATTATATATTTTATGGCCAGACAGCTTGAGAAAGAGAGAGAGAAGTAAAGGGCTGGTAACATTGCTGAGATGCGCTTGACAAAAGTCACCATTGTAAGAATTCTCAAGAAACCTTTTCATGTAGGTATTCTTGAACGTACTTTTCTGGTTTGTCTCAAACCCTTTCAATACACCATTATAGTTGTTGTGAATTAGTATTGATTACTGCTGAATCTGAGAGTAAGACTGAAGGATAAAATAATATCCTCAGCTATTCCAGTCAAACGGATCTCCCTTTATGATATTATCTAATACACAGATCATCATACACATAATTGATTATTTATTATTATCACCATGACATAGGATATACAAATACATATACATTATATATATTGCATTATTATATTTCATCTACATATTTCTTTTATTATACAAATACTTAATTGAGAGACTACAACTACAACTATCTAATATTATGAAACATTACCCGAGTATCTGGGTCGGAATACTAAAATATTACCAATAGCATAAATGCTCTTCTTTACCAAAACTCTTGGACTGATCTGACTGGAGAAGTATCATATCAATTGGTCTTTCCGGATCTTTCCAGAAGAACAATACTCCTGGAAGATGACTCATCGTGATAAAGATTACTTAAGCACACACTGAATTACAAATTAGAAAAACATATAAATATCAGTAGATAGTTCCATGTAGAAAGACAATCAAATTTTATCATTCTTTACTTTTCTTTTGAAATAAACAACCTACACAAGTTCTCACGAATTCTTTCATCTATATTATATTTTGCTTTATTTTCTCCCCACAACAATAGTGCTCAAAGCTAAATAGCCAAAATCCGTAAATTGGCCCAAAGTCCTCAATCGTTTCTTTTAGGTGGAGATGAAGATGCATGTTTTGCATGAATACATCTGGTTTATAAAAGTCTTCACAACCAACACAGAACTCCTCCAAACTTTCGTGAGCTTTTTTGATCCCATTTTTGGTGATACTTGGCTTCGTCAATTCTCTGCATACATCAACAAAATTGATCCAATTGCCAAGCAGATCATCTCGCAGGCGTGTCTTAAGCAGAACAGGAGAGTATATCAGACACCATGATTTCCACTCATCTGCCTTCATAAACTGAAATTTCTTTCCAATCTTTATCTTCAGAGTTGTATATCCTACAGGAAGTACCATTCTATTAGCCTCTTTCTGCATCTCTACAAAATCTTTGTCATCAAGCAAATTGTTTGCAATCCAAATATCTATCATTCGTTTTGCAGTCCCGAGAAAAAGGTTGTGTATGGGATTGATAATGGTTGCACGCACTGGCTCAAAGTACACAAGTTGATGAAGCTCAGACCAACAGACACCATTCTCAATCTCCAATCGCTTTCTCTCTGTCAATGTCTTTGCATTCTTCCCCAGGTTTGCATGTCTGCGATTTTCTTCTTTTGTGCGGCCTACCCATTGCAAAAACTTAAGCCCAAAATAGTTTACAGCAGTGGTCCCATCAATACGAGCAAACTGACAATTGCATTTGTAGCATGCACATGTGCTGTTGTGAGATGTAAACCCACACGTCTTTCTTGCAGCAGGGATGTCGCATGCAACTATCAACAGAGCAGCACGCACCAGAGCACCTGAGCAGTTATATGTATCAATTGTGATACCTTTATACAATAGCATAAGTTCATCAACAAGAGGACGCAAATAGTTATTGATCTTGTCGGTGCTTGCTTCTTTAGGTCTAGGCATCAATCCAACAAGAATAACATTTTCTGCCTTGTTCTGCTCTTCTCTCAGCAAATTGTTAATTGTCAGGTATATCGCACCACATGAATATGTTACTCTATCAAATGGTTGAAATCAATCAATGTTCAGTGTCAATAGTAATGATTGTTTCTTGGAAACAAACTGGACACCATTCTCATCAACTAATTCGTTTCACATCTTTCCATCATATACATCGAATAAAGTATGGTCAACTTTTGGTTCATGATTCCATCTGTTGATCATACTCTCAAAAGAAAGACATGTAAACATTTTTTTCAAGATAGTTGTCAACGAGTTATAAACAAATGTGCACTTTGGAATCATGGCGTTCTTTATACTAGACTTGTAGAGATCATTCTTACAATGTGTCTTACTACCAACTCTTTTGAAATTGCAGGATGTATGTGTGTTGTTGCTGTAATCGTACAATGTGTGATAATTACTGCATGCTACATATTTTGATATGCTGTTTGTCAAATCATTGTATCCTGTCATTTTCCTCAAACCCGGAATGCTTGTGGGAAGTCGGAAATCCTCTCCATAATGTTCGAGGATTGTATTTATGAATGTAATCAAAATTACTGTGCCTTCATCCACAATGAAGCTAGAAATAAATATCACAGTGAAAACCGCAATTACTTGATGCCAAATATTCTCTGGAAGGTTTTCTGTAGACTCTGTAAGTTATCATAAAATAATATTAATTTTTTGTTTCTTTAATTCAAACTTTTTTTCTTCAATAATAGTTTATTTTTAATATTTACCCTGTTCTTGCTCTCTGTTCTGTTCTTCTTGCTCAAATTCATCCGACAACTCATATTCAGACTCATACTCTGAAGTATACTCCTCTGTTTCAAAAAGAGATTCTTCTACCAAAAGAGGTAAGTGGGTATTGACATACTGCTCTGGTGAGGGTGCACCAATGGAGTAATTATCATCTATTGGTACTGAGTTTAAATAGAGTGCACATTGGGTATAAAATATAAAATACTATTACATTTAATATGTTCTTCAATTTGATCTACGTCCATATCAGCTTCACCAGTATTTACTTTGGCTGTCAAAACTATTTGTTCCAATGAATTAGAATACATCATATAAATAAATGAAAAATTGATAACTTAATTTACCATTAATGGTTTTATCCATTTTCCTGTCATTATCATTCTGGGCATGATGCTTGGCAGTTCTTTTATCTGCCATGGTATATCCAAGAGAATTGCAATTGCATCTTGTGCATTTGCAATGAACTTCATTGGGATTGGCAATGGCAAACATTTTTTTACTTAATTTTTTTAATAATAAAGGAAGTGTGTAACAGCCGTTGCTTATTATAATTGTCTTTATTATTTTGAAAAATTCTCTCAGGGACTCTGATATATGTTAGGCCAATGATATGTCTTTAAATATATTCTCGCTGCTAAACACAGAAAATGATCTGGGTTGTAATTTTTTGGCTACTATTATCAATAATTTCAGGTAAGTGAAATTCAATTATTTTAAGATGTTTTTGCAGTGAGAGCTTGGTCAAGAGCACCATGACGAGGACGAAATCCACCTTGGGCAACATCTAAAGGAGGAGAATATCTGTGCAATTCTGGGGCTATGCACATCTCAAACAACTTACAGACAACAGATGTAAGAGAGATGGGGTGGTAGTTAGCTGCATCCAAAGGGTCTCCCTTCTTAAACATTGAAAACACTTGGGCGTGGCGCCAGAGAGAAGGGGTGTATGACCATTGCCAGCAAATAGTAAAAAGACAGGCAAGAAGAGATGAGATGTGAGACCAAATGGGCTTTAGCATTTCTGCATGGATGTGATCAGGACCCGGCGCCTTGCAGTTAGGCATAAATTGCATGAAGGTCTCCACCACTGATAAGGTAAATGGGGAGTCAACAGAGGCAAAAGGCATGAGAGAGCACTGCAAAAGGAGGGCCAATTCAGTATACTAAATCTTGACCAAATACTGTCTGAATGAATAAAATTCAGCATGAATTCGATCGGAATTTATGATGCCAATTTTTTAAAATTCGTGAGCTAAATGAATACAATTAGTATACTGAATTTTAGGAACGCAAAAAGAAAAAGTGTGATATACTTTTATGTGATATATTTTGGTTGTGAAAATATAGACGCACTTTTATCAGATCGCAGATTTTTCATTTTATATTGGTTTTGGGGTTTTTTTTTAAATACAGCAGATAACATTCAACATCTTTCTATTACTATATATGGGTTGTTAAAGAAGAGATTTGGTCAAGATTTGGTCAAGATTTAGTCAAGATTTAGAGGTTTATGGGTCATTTTAAAGGTTTTTATTGGTTTGAAAAAATTTTCTTATTGTTTCTAGCTGTTTCTATTCGTCTACATCACTAATCGTCTTCTGTTGCAATTGGGTAGAAACATCACACTCGATGCCGTCATTTATTTTAGTGGATACTATGTTATTCCTTTCGAACATCCATTGGTCCACCCCTGGTGCAATCGACCCCTACTGTATTCCATTGCTTGCTGCGGCACGCCTTCTTGGCCTGTTTGTTTACTTTTATAAAAAATAATTATAGGGTGGATTAGAAAGAATGTTCTAGGTATATTTATTTGAGAGCGACAGATTATTTAAAAAATATGAATGTACTTACAATAAAGTTAAACACAAGAACAGATGGATGTCTTTAACATAAAGATAGATATATCAACGTTTTAGTTAAATGTCTCAATTATAGTAATATTGTCTATAAAAATAATAACTTTTGTTAATACGATGCAAAGTAAATAAGACTATGGTTTGCTTACCAGACAGTTCAGAAAACAGAAGAGTTGACAAACACAAAATACAATGACATTGTCTATAAAATATAATCTTTTATTAGAATGAAATAAAGAGTATCAGACTATTTTTTGCTTACCAATTATTCAATACAATAGAAGATGCAGCATGCGGGAAATGGAGATATTATCTATAAAATAATTTCTTTTCATTAGAATTACATACAAAGAAGTAGAATGATTATTTACTTACTTGTCTGTCTGTAGAGAATAAGAGTCGGTGTATAATCAAAAAAAGAGGACCGAGATAAAGACCAGTGACTATAGAGTGTATGGTATACATAAGAAAAATAATAAATACAAGTTGTATCTTGAAGGTGCACGTTAATATTTATACAACATACCATTTTGTAAACCCTCCCAAGGTATATGTCTTTGTTAACGGGCCAGAAAAATCTAAGCAGAATAATTAATACATAAATCGTGAATAAATATTCAAGTATATTTTTATTACCTTTTTATCATTATTTTTGAGGCAGTTAAGAAGGACTTGGTGGTTTAAAGCATAGTGTATCATGCTAGAATAAAAACAACAAGATGATTAGGTCTTGAAACTTTGATGTGAGTTGATGCTTACCATGTTAGACATTAAGAAAGAAGTAAAGAAGAAGAAAGAAAAAATTAAAAAAAAAACGGGGGAAATTCAAAATTATAATTTTATGACCGTTGACCCTGAGAAACTGATAGAATCAATGGAGCAAATTGAAAGTCATTCAACCCATCCCGATTGAGACAAGACATTACATACTAAACCATAATCTCTCACATCTTTGTAATGGATGTAAGCTATTACAAATGCCTTTCCAAGTCGGCTTATAAAGAAAAGTATAATATAGAGAGCAAAATGCTATAAAGAGCATCATCAGAAAAATAATCTTTTGGTGCCTTACTTTCCACCTTTACGTATGTTTTGATTTATTTTATTATTTTAAAAAAACCCGACTCTAATTATTAAAGTATTCACATTGTTTCCATTTCTTTCATTAGCCTTAAATATCTCAATTCATGTCTTCTAATACGCAGCAATCCAAAAAAACGAAAAAGACGACTACAAAAAAGTCTGTTCAACAAACCGCTGGGACAGCAGCAAGCACAAGACAACAGGAAATTCTTCCCAGCTTGACAGTTAGCGCAGAGCTAGATGGTACTGTCCTGTCCACTTTGTCCACCATGAGCACCCGACTGAATGAATCTCATTCACTTCTGGAGAAGGTCTACCACAACATGGGAGCAACCAATGGCCAGAATAACAATTCGAACCATAGTCCCATCGGTCAGGCTCTTACTACAGGAGAATATATAAAGTACCGCCTTCCAACGGTTTCGGTAGGATATATACTAGTAATAGAATATTGCAAAGTTACTTACATTATATTTTGCAGAGATTGATCCGTTCTCAAACATGAGCAGTTCTGGCAACAATGCCATTGACAGTCAATGAGGGCGCCTTCTTGACATCCAACCGTCCCATTGCTGATGTAGTGCAGAGCTACACACATCAGCAAGCTGAAGTAAAGTCTGTTTCATCTGCAGTTGTGGAAGAGAAAACCCGAAGACATATTTCGTATATGCTTCAAAGGGCAAAAGCTTTGCCAGAAAAGATAGCTCAACAAAATCGGATTTCTCGACGCCGGTCCAGAAAGAGAAACGTAAGTATAGTCAACAGTTTTTGTGTAAACTATTTTAACTTTTTTTTCAGATTCTTGCAGACTACAAGGCAATTCACTTAGCTGACAAGGCAAACCTTGAGTCTAAGTTTGGTGAGACTGTCGTTGACCTTCTGGACTATGACATGTTGTCTGATATTGAGTCAGATGAGGAGAAAAATAAAACTAGATATACTCCTAGAAATAGACATCCCTTGGTAAGGCTCTCATGATAAAAGTTATTTTTTTTAATACTTCTAACTCAAAAGTATTTATATTATAATGCAGGTGGATGAATACTTTACTGTTTTGAAGAAACAGAGACTTGCTAACAAGGGACCAGACGTCATTGGCAATTCTGTCTATCCAATTATTTTGAGAAACACCGAGTTATCGAATGAGAAAAAGGCACGTGTTGCTGCTTGGATTCACACACGCCAACAATAAATCGTTATTTTGTTTACAAAGTGCATATAGTACTTTAATGATTTTTATTGATTGTGTTGAATGATGTGGGGTGAAGTGGTAAAATATAATCAGGCGGTATTGTCAAGATGAGAAGCAATTAATATATAAATAAAAGGAAAAAGAAAAAGACAAAATCAAAAATCAAAATAATAAATTATTATTTTATTTTATTTTATTTTATTTTA
Source organism: Phycomyces blakesleeanus NRRL 1555(-) (assembly GCF_001638985.1). NCBI lineage: Eukaryota > Fungi > Mucoromycota > Mucoromycetes > Mucorales > Phycomycetaceae > Phycomyces > Phycomyces blakesleeanus. The sequence goes on along the minus strand of NW_017265173.1, from coordinate 127,641 downwards.
AAGCCAATTAATAAAAAAAATATATATACAAAGCAATTATTTAATTATATAACCCTGATTGTTTTATCCTCGTTTTTTTTTATTGGAAATTATAATACCGATATTAGCAAGAATATGTAATAAAGGCAAAGAAAATGGTAAATGTCGGGTATTAAATATACAAGTTTTTTTGTCTTTTATATTATTGATAAAAGCAAGAGAAATAAATAATGGTTTTTACTATTTGTTAATAGTTAAAAAAAACTGGTAATATAATTTACTATTGCTCTTTTAAATACTTAATAAAGAAGTAATGTTAAAACTAAATAAGAATACAGAGATAAATAAAGCTAAACCTTTTTACAGTCAAAAAAACTTGTATTATAATTATTTATACTGGTAACCTAAATAGTTGTTATTTTTTTATGTGACTACTTTTCTAGGCAGTGGAATAACCAGGTGCTTTTGCGTCCCACTCTGCATTTTATGCGTAGTCAATGCAAAGCACGAATGCAGACGATGCACTGGAACAATGCACGAAGCATCTTCTTCCATTAATCCCTTGTCCCACAACTGCAGACCTTGATCAGCTAATGGCTGATGACTACTTGAATGGTAGGCGGGAAACCATTTAATGAATGCGAACGTTGACACTCTTTTGACTCCACCGATCTTGATGGTATGAGTAAATAAATACTCTATTTGACCAGGGAATTCAGATACATCGTCATTTGTTCTCTCAAGAAACAATACCCTCACAAAAGACCCGCGCTTCTTCTTTTCACCACTGCAGTACTCTTGCCCCAGCAACGAAATCTTCTTCACCTTTTGAATCCGATTGTTCACAAATACATCCTCACCAATTGGGATTCTCCCTACCACACAGAAGGAAACACTTGTACTCCGGTAAGCCTTGACATAGAATTCAAATATCTACTGATAGTGATCATCCTTCATCATAGTCAAAGGCTGCAACTTGATTGGCAATGTGGTCGGGGGCAAGGCCTCACTTCCGGTGACATTGTACCATGGATTTGTAGCAGCTTGCTGGAACATTGCTAAGCTAAATGGCAACGCAGGAGGGTGGCCAGCATCCAAATTCAAGGGAGAAGAGCTGTCGGAATTTGATTTTACTTGGGCAACCCCCTCAAGGAACTCTATCAGTGGTGATGAAAGATTGGTAGAATACGCTCGAAGAAAGCTACCAATGAATGCTTTCTCCAGGAAGACTCTCATGAAGGTGACCTCAAGACCATTGCGACGGTTCGTCTTGATGTTCTTCAACTTGCCATTGTATCTCTCGAAGTTATACAGCCAGAATGCGTATACCGGACCAAAATTAAGCATTGACTCATGCAAGTGCATATTTGGCGTGATGCTGCTCTCTCCATAAAGAGTCTCACACTCTTTTCCGAATTCTCCAAGGAGCTGGTGTGCACTGTCAATTTCTGAATATGTGACTGAAGGACCAGTCAACTTTCGGCATGCTTTTACAAAGAGAGTCCAGTTTTTGTAGTCGTCTTCAGGCAAAGCGTCTTTTAGTACCACCAACGAATAAATCAGACACCACGATTGCCACTCGTCTGCCTTCATATACGGGAAACCAGATTCGATCTTTGTTGATAAAACGGCATACCCAGGAGGAACAAGAATACCATCGGCAAGACGTTGCATACAGATGAGAACAGCAGTTGGGAGATACCTCAGGTCTTTCCAAACACTGATCATATGCTTTGCTGTCCCAAGAAACAAATTGTGCATGGGATCAACAATCGTGCATCGGATGGGATCAAAGTAGTGTAGGCAATGCAACTCGGAAAAACGGGTGCCATGCTGCTTCTCCAAAACAGCTCTCTCTGCATCAGATTCTGTGCAGAACCACATCTCAGCTTTGGTTGCATTTTCCTCTTTTGTTCAGGAGACCCAGTTCTCATGATCGAATCCAGAATAATTGATCTTACTTGTTCCAGCAACAACAGTGAAATGACGCTTGCATATGTGACAGGCGTTTGTACTTGCAAATCCTGTAAATCCAGCAGTCTTTCTTGCAGCAGGTATGTCGCAAGCAACACACATAAGAGCAGCGTGGATACTAGTACCATTGGGGAACTCTGGAGTTTTCATAGTTATGCCGCCGTATAACTCTACCAGCTCGTCTACCAGAGGTTCCAAGAAGTTGTTCATCTGGTCGATCTTCGCTTCCTTTGGACCAGGCATGACACCGACAAGGATAATGTTTTCCGGCTTCATTCTTTCTTCCCTAGGTAGGTTGTTCATTGACAGGTACAAGGCCCCACTTGCATGTGTACGACCCTCGAACGGTTGAAACCAATCCACATTCAATGTCAACATCAAAGAATGGTTGTGATTCACAAAAGGCTCGTCATCTTCATCAAGGAGCTCAGACCACATTGCACCATCATAGACGTCCAACAAGGTACTGTTTACGGTTTCCCTTGATCTCCATTGAACGATTTGATGCTCGAACCCAGGTTTGGCGAAATGCTGTGCCAATGCATTCTTGAGCGAGTTGTATGGAAAAACCATGAGAGGGACGGCGCGATCAGCTTTGGTGTCAGAGAAAAGAGGATTTCCGCAGTATGTTGGTGGTGTGGTTGTGTATTTTTTGAATGTGCAATTTGGTTGGCGATTGCCTGGTAGGTAAATTGCAAAGCACTTGTTGCAGACGGTGTATTTGACGATGCTTTTTATCATGAAATTGAAGCCGGTCATAGTCTTTAATGCATCAATGGTGAGTGGGAGATCGGTATCCTTATCAAAGGCAACAAGAAGATGGCGGAAGAAGTTCAACATAGCAGTTCCACCTGCTTGAACCAAGTAAAACGCCTGAAAGATAACGCCAAATAGAGCCATGAATTGGCTTGTTTGAGACATTTCATGAATTTTCAAAGAAGCAACTACAAAGGCAAGTATTTCTGTTAATTATTTGTAACACAATTTATGTATATTTCTTTTTTAAATGTATGCATACCGGAAGCAACCATGTCTTCAAAATCTTCAACACTGGCAACCTCAACTTCGCTCTCATCTTCAGACTCATCGCTTGAATCAGGATCGTCATTGTCAGAAGCCAATGATGTTGTCTCGACATCAGACTCTTCGAATTGAAAAATCTCGTCTTCTCTCAAAAAAGGTACACTCTGTACAGTAGTTTCGGCTGATACAATAGAATAATTGTCTTCATCTCTAGTAAAGCCAGACTATTAGCTATCTAAATTATGATTTATTAAAAAGAAATTTTATACTCACAATCAATCGATGTTTCAGATACATCTACCATCTCAACGTCTGTCTCTTCTTCGACAACTTCTGTAGTAACTGATAATTAACAAAAAAAATATTAGATTACAATTTATCCAGTAATGCGCGTACTACTCAAATGTCATTTACCTCGATTTTTTGGGCCAATGTCTAATAACTTATCAGCATTATTATGACGCTTAAAGGTCTGTGCATTTTGCAAAATTCTACCAATTGCATTTTTGGTACATGATGAACATGTACACATAACAGTGTAGGTTTTAGTTGTAGAATTCATAACAGTAAGAATAATATTAATAATAATAAAATAATAAAGAGGTGTATACTATATTTTATTTTCATCTTTTATATGTCTCTTATTTTTGTCATTAATAATGAGTTGATATATCTTGTTCACTATGTCATTGACTACATTGAGCTTACCGTCCCTATTAGTAAGAATTACAAATGGATTTTGATGCAGCGATCTTTTCTTAAAAAAAGTGTGCCTGATTATTAATGGGGCTTCAATTTAATAATTACTGATATAATGGCGTAGTTTTTCTCTTTCGCGTTTTTTTAACATGACATCAATTCTCGCTCATTTTGGCAAGTGGCCTTTTTTGGATTTTCTTTTTCTTGTATTTTTTATGACATCAATTCTTGCTCTTTTTTTCAATTTTTTTTGATATACTTTCTTATTAAAAATAAGTCATATATCATACATTATTATATTCTAATAAAATTCAGTATTTTTTGCGATGCAATAAAAATATTATTGAGTCTAAATTAGGTGCATCTGTAACAACAAGTTTTTCCTTCCAGAAAAATAATTAAATACTACATTTAACATTTAATATTTTATTTTTATTTTTTATTTTTCTGCCAAGTCAATCGAAACATATATTTTTTAAGACAATTGTACGATTTATTGCCTAATTAATAAATATTTGTATTTGTATCTGTGTTTATTTAATATAATCAGAAAAAATTGCGAATTCCCATCTCAAGAAAAAAATATATTGAAAAACGATGGTGTTTGAAATATTTTTCCAAATTTTGCCAAAATTCAAAAAATAAAATTCGACCGAATCCACCCTCCTTTTGTAGTGGAGGTGTTGAGTGGTGGTGGTGAAGGTCGAATGTCAGGAAGTATGTGTTCACTATAGACTGATGCAAGATGGGCACACATAACTGTTGCCACAACTGCTGGGTCATCATAATGCTGAAATGAGTGCTGTGGTTTCCTGCGCCGTTTCAACTACTTTATCTTAGACGTGGCCTTGTTGAAATCCGAGTTCATTGAGTGGCAAAAAGCATGCCAAGACAAATGCTTTGCAGTTTGAACTTGCTGACGAAACTCCTTGTGTGCATGCTGGTGCCGGCTCCACCAATTGATCTTGTCAATGCCACAAGCTCGACGTCATTGCTTGTAACAACCATCTCTATGGTCAGCTGCAGCTTGCAATGCAGGGGTCCAAAACGATTTCCAATGTGAGGGGCGAGAGGGGCGAGAACCAATTGAGCTACTAAGAGAGTCATAAATGAGTGCATTGAAAGAGTTAGTAAGAGTATCAATGGGTGGACATATAGTTGGCGGATTCTGAACAAGGTCTTGTAGTGTGGTGAGAATGGAGGCGGATTTGGTGACAAAGGTGGTGACATATAATGATCTGACATCTTCTTCATAAAGACGTGACAGATTCCAAGTTTGGCGCATAGGTGGAGGTGCTGGTGGTGAGTGTTGCAAGTCATAAGTAAAGGAAAGTGAGAGAAGTCGGTGATCAGAGCCTAAAGATAGTTCGGTTGCAATGTGTAAAGAAGGGTTGGCAAAGTTGGTGTTGGTGATAAAAAGGTCAATGATGCTGCTGATTTCAACTTCGTTACGAAAGGAAATGTATGTGGGTGTGCATAGTGAGAGAACTCCATTGAGGACAGTTAAAGATCGTTCTTCAAGCCATTGCTCTAAAGCTACATCACGAGGGTCAGATGCATAGTCACCAGTTACTGAACTAAGGCGTGCATTAAAATCTCCACATATAATGGTATCATCAGTTAAAGGAATGGCTGAGAGGATATCAAGAGCTTCATGAGTGGGCATAGAGGGTGGTAAGTAAAGGCCTATAAGTCGAAGGGTACCAATCTTGACAGCAAGAGCATAGTTGTTGGGCATAGGTATTTGTGTGACAGCATAAGGACAGGAAGGAGAGACTAACAATGACACCCCCATTGATCCGCAGTAGTTGCCAGCAACAGGAGATCCATAGAGATGAAACTGAGACCATGAGGTTGGAAGACGGGCTGGGGATAAGAGCCATGTTTCAGTTATAAAAAGCATATGAAGAGATTGACAGTGATTGAGCACGTCTGTAATTGCACAAGGTTGAAGTCCATTAGCATTCCATTATCCTATTGAAAGGTCACTCATTCAATGATAGCAGTGAGAGCATCAAGGACACGTTTTTTGTTTGGAGCATCACCAAAGTGCTCAGCTACTGGTCGGACAGTAATTTCCTCAAGTCCAATCCATTCTGACTGGACAAAGAAGTGAGCAACTGGCAGGACCAAGTGAGAACGCAAAAACTTGAGAGCTTGGAGACAGCAGGCATTTTGGAGAACCAAAGCCTGGGTTTCAAGACCAGAGACAGACAAGTTGGCAAACTTGGGATCAGCAACATTTTTAGGATGAAGTGGATCAAAGTTGTTGACAAGAGAGACCTTAGCACTAGCTAATTGGGACTTAAATTCCTCAAGATACTGCACATGAACAAGAATTCCAATAACTCCATGAGCAGGAAAGTTAATATCTAACAGGCGACCAGTGTCAACACCAAGAGTGCGGAGAGAGCGGTGCACTTCACTGTGCATAATACAACGTGAGCGAGGAATATAAACATATTCAAAACCATCAGGACCAGTTTTGTCAGAGAACAGTCTTTGAGAGGCAGCAACCCGGCAGGCAGAAGGAACTTGAGGTGTCTTGGCTGGCAGAATCAAGCTTGTTTTGGTGGCCCAAGTGGAGGCAGCAGTTCCAAGATCTGCAGTTGACTGGGGTGCAGGAAGAGAAGCAGAGCTGGGAACAGGACCAGTCACATTGTTTTGCAACAATTGAGATCGGAGATTGGCATTCTCCTGCCGGACATTAGCTAATTGAGCATGCAATTGGACATTTTTGGCAGCAAGAGATTTTAAATATGTTGTACGTTCGTTAAGTGCATTGAACTGTGACTGCATACTGGTTAAAAACGTCACAAGTTCGGCTGGCAGACTTTGCATGCAATTAGCAGGCAACAATTGCGACATGTTTGGAGATGATCTTGAGATGGCAGCAATCGGCAGAGAAAAAGTGAAAATTGGTGATAAAATGACAGGAATGATAGGAAAAAAATTTTTGACAATGGATGCAGTGGTGGGAAGGGTAGATGCGTCGTGTTTGACAATGGATGCAATGGTTGAAGCAATATTTTGGATGAATTGATGATAGAATTGTATGGATGCAAACTTTAAAAAACCCAAAATTTAAAAAAGTAAAGCTTACGTGAAAGAGAAGTGGGGGGATGTAGCTCAGGTTAAAGATTATATTTTATTAAAGGAGATAATGCTGGCAATCTATAGATCATATAGCCTCTAAAGTACAAAAAGAAGATATAAAAAAGTCCCAAGAGATCACAAAAGACAAAAAAAAGAGAGGGGAAAGAGAAGATCAAATCATACTAGCTTCAATGACTGAATCTGCTCTCCACTTTGCAGCTGTGAAAATAGTTGTAACAGTGAAAGGGAGGAGACAGAATTGCAGAACAAAGAACTTTTCAGACAGCAAAGGACAAAAGAGAAAGAAGAGAGATAAAGGGAGTAAAGAACAATGAAAAGTGAAGAGCTATGAAAGAAAAGAAAAAGTGTAAATTATATCCAAAGAGCACCGTGTTCAGTCTCATGTGAATAGTCACCATCAGGATTACATATAACATCTATGTGCCAGAGAATAGTCAGCAGTGGTATCCAGTAAGCAGGTCACAGTTCTTGAGATGACAAAGGCAAGGATGTGATAGCAAAATCAATTCTGTGTATCTGATCTTGGTCAGGTTGAGGCAACTGTTCAAATAGTGCCACAGGAACAAGTGGGCAATCCAACAAATGGCGGCGTGAGGTGTGATCTGATCCACAAGGACATTCCTTTGGTTTGCCTGGTAATCACCCCATTCTCCAACAAATCAAACTGTCACGTTCCATACGTGAGGCTGGCAAAAACAAGATTGGATCAACTCCAAGAACTGGGCGGCATGCTTGAATGAGAACTTGCGTATTGGACTGGAGAAAGATTGCAAATCCAGCTTCTCTAATGCTTTCAAAATGATTTTTTACAGCACTAGGGCTTCGAAGTTTGAGTGTTGGAGGGAGATTGGACAGAAGATGGGTTTTTCCCAAAGAGACAAGTGAAGAATAGATGGTATGATGACGGTGCAAAAGAGACAGGAGGCACTGGGCTGGCAAAAAGCGTGATCTTATACAGAACTTGGCCATAAGAGCATTGGCATGAAACTTCATACTTGGCAGATTGCAGATGTGCTTCAACACGGGGATGTAGCTTAGGTTAAAGATTATTTTTATTAAGGAGATATTGCTGGCGATCTATAGATCATATAGCCTCCCAAGTACAAAAGAAAAAGATAAAAAAAAGTCCAAAAGGATCACAAAAAACAAAAAAAAATGACTAGAAGAAGAGAAATAAACAATACTAAGCTAAAAGACTGAACCTGCTCTCCACTTTGCAGCTGTGTAAAAAGTTGTAACAGTGAAAGGGAGGAGACAGAATTGCAGATCTAGAAACATTTCATGAATGAGAAGACAAAAATAAGAAGAAAAGAAGTAAAAGAAAACAGATATTAAGTTATTAGAGCTAGTGCCAGAGAGAACCATGATCGGTTTCATGTGTGTAGTTGCCATTAGGATTGCATAGCATGTCAATATGCCATAGTATTGTAAGAAGAGCTTTCCAATATAGAGGGCTTGGATGTGTAGACGAGATTGGTAGTGCTGATATAACAAAGTCAATGATGTTGTCTTCATCTGTGGGTGGTGCTGGAAGTTGAGAGAACAGCTGAGATGGGATTGTGATGCAGAATTGGAGATGGCGTCTTGAAGTATGATCAAAGCCACATGCATACTCCTTTGGCTTACCAGGCAACCAGCCCATTCTCCAACGTACTAGACGGCCACGTTCTATGCGTGTAGCAAGAAGAAACAATACAGGATCAACTTCAAGAAGAGGGCGGCAAACTTGGATGAGAATCTTAGTGTTGGTGAGACGAAAGTGAGCAAACTTTTCTTGTCTAAAAGACTCAAAGTGCTTGGATAGTTTTATGCGGCTGGAGCAATTAAGATCAGGGGGAATGCTGGCAAAAAGAGGGTTTGTGTGAAGAGTGGATAGTGTTGATGCTTAGAGATGATGAGAATGGAGCAGAGAGAGAAGACAACCAGAAGGAAGAGTGTGTGCCTGAAGACAAAATTTTGTTTTGAGAATGTCAACGCGAAAAGCCATACTGGGCAGGTTGCAGATATGTTTCAAGACTGCAGTAGATGAAGTTGCATGGCCACCAACAATCATTCGCAAGCATTTATCTTGAATTTTCTCTAGAAGTAAAACATCTTTTTGCAAAAGACATGTGATTGCAAGACCATACTCGAATTTTGGTCGTATAAAGGTTTTGAACAGACGTGAACTTAAGAGCAAACTGAAACCAGATCTACATGCACCAACAGCAGTAAGAGTTGCCATAGCAGCCAATGCTCCAGAACGACGATGAGTGACAACAGACGGTCCAAAGATGCCTTTGTTACAGAAAGGTATACCCAAGTATATAAACTCATTTACTGCAGGAAGCAACTCGCCATACAGAGAGATAGTAGAACGTGGTAAAGATCGTGAAGGAGGATAGAGTACAGCACATTTTGAAGGACTCCAACGGTAGCCAAGCTGGAAGGAGTGTTGGGCAGCAAGATCAAGCATACTCTGAACATCAGTGGCAGAGCCAAAGATGGCAACATCATCAGCAAAAAGAAGACTGTTAATGGCAGTAGGCAAGTGAATGTGTTGAAAGTCATTTGCATCTGATGGGGCAAGAAGAGAATTGTAAGCATCCAATGAGGAAGGAGAGGTTGATGGAATATGTGTTGAGGTGAGTGGTGATGCAACTGTGCGGAGTATTGGTGGCAGGGAGTTGATATAGATTGAATACAAATGTGGACTGAGAACGGAACCTTGAAGGACACCTGTGGTGGGAGAAAAAGAATGAGAAGAGAAGTTGCCAAGAAGAACAGATATAGAGACATTATCAAACATATTGACAAGAAGTCCAAGTAAAGCTGGTGGTGTGTGACGTCTAGCAAGAGCATCCCAAATGACTCGTCGGTCTACTGTATCATAAGCTGCCTTTATGTCTAAGAATGCAACAACAGGATAATGGTGATGGCGGTGGAAGTGTGCTTTCATGAGGTCATGCAGACAGAGAGCTTGGTCCATGGCACCACGTCTAGGACGGAAACCACCCTGAGCAACATCCAGAGGAGGGGAAAACTTGTGAAGCACTGGAGAAATACACATTTCCATCAGTTTCCGCACAACAGAAGTTAGTGAAATAGGTCGATAGTTAGCAGCAATTGATGGATCTCCCTTTTTGTAAATGGGAAAAACTTGAGCCTGACGCCAAATAACAGGTACATATGACCATTGCCAACAGATGGTGAACAAGAGTGAGAGTAGTGGAGCAATTTGTGGTCGAATTACTTTCAACATTTCTGCTCTGATGTGATCTGGGCCTGGTGCCTTGCGGTTAGGCATAAATTGCATGCATCCCTCTACCACTGAAGAAACAAATGGCGAGTTGGCAGAGGCAAAAGGCAGACTAGTACTGTGAAGAGGAGGAGGAGGACGCTGATCTGGGAGGATACTGCCACTGTATACAGATGCAAGATGCTCACACATAATTGTTGCTGCTGTTGCTGGTCCATCACTATGTTGAAACATGTGCTGAGGCTGCCGTCGGCGTTTGAGTAGCTTGATCTTTGATGTTGCTTTGGAAAAGTCTTGTTCCATTGATTTGCAGAAAGCATGCCATGATTGGCGCTTAGATGATTGCACTTGATGTTGGAATTCTGCCTGCGCTTTGAGATGCTTATCCCACCAATGAATTCTGTCTATACCACATGCACGGCGCCATTTCTTGTAGCAGAAATTGCGGTGCTCTGCAGCTGCTTGAAGTACTGGATTCCAGAATTTTTTCCAGTGGGAAGGACGGGGAGGACGGTTGCCAATTGAGCTACTTAAAGAATTATAAATGAGTGAGTTGAATTCATCAGTTAGTGCATCAATTGGTGGACGTGAGGAAGGAGGGTGTTCGAAGGTCGATTGCAAAGTGGATTTGAGGTTGGTGGAATTAGTGACAAATGTGTGGGCATATAGTTTGAGAACATCAGGTTCTTGAAGACGTGAGAGGTTCCATGTTTTGCGAGATGGTGGTGGTGCATGTGATGTTGGATTGATGGCATATGTAAATGAAAGTGAAAGCAGACGGTGGTCAGAGTTGAGTGAGAGGTCGGTATGAATGTTGAGAGTGGCATTGGTGAGGGACATATTAGTGATAAACAGATCAATGATACTGCTTATCTCCACATTTTGGCGGAATGAAATGAATGTAGGTATGCATGGTGAGAGCTGGCCATTGACAACAGTAAGAGCACGTTCTTCTAACCATTGACAAAGAGCAAGACCTCGAGTGTTAGTAGCATAGTCACCAGTAAGTGAACCCAAACGTGAATTAAAATCGCCGCAGATAATAGTGTCATTGGTCAAAGGAATGGATGAGAGAACTGCAAGAGCATCATGGGTGGACATAGAGGGCGGTAAGTACAGGCATACAATTCTGAGGGAACCAATCTTGATGGCTAAAGCATAATTAGATGACATAGGAATCTGAGTGACAGGATAAGGACAAGATGGAGAAATAAGAACAGAAACACCCATAGAACCTCTGTAGCTGCCAGCTACAGGTGAACCATAAAGATGAATCTGGGACCAAGAAGTGGGGAGACGAGATGGGGGAAGAAGCCATGTTTCAGTGATAAAAAGCATATGTAGAGAGTGACAGTGTTGAAGAACATCATAAATTGCACGAGGCTGCAGACCATTAGCATTCCAAAGTCCTAATGAGATTTCACTCATTCAGACATTGCAACAGAGGTACGACGAGATGGTGATTGGAAATCATGAATACCAGCACCAGGACCAGAAACAGAATGGACAGGAATATCTTCCTTAGAGATCCAGCCTTGATCACAAAAGAAATGACCAACAGGAACAGCAACATGAGGACGAAGGTACTTGAGAGCCTTCATACAACGATCAGAATGAAGTTCAGCAGCAACTTCTTCTAGCTCTGAATCAGAAAGAGACTTATATTTGGGATCTGCAATGTTTTTGGGATCCAAAGGGTCAAACGCATCTAAGATCTCAATGGCAACTGTGGTCAGAGTGGTCTGGAATTTCTCAGCATACTGGTTGTGAACTAGGATGCCAACTACATCCTTGGCAGGAAAATTGATATCCAAGATGCGGCCAGTATCAACACCAAGTGTTTTCAAAGAGTTGCGCACTTCTCTATGTGTGAGACGACGTGAACGTGGGATATACACATATTGATATCCTTTGGGACCAGTGGGAATGGCAAACATTCTAGCAGAAGCAGCAACCTGGCGAACAGAAGGAGGTCTTGGAGTCTTGCAAACAGAAAGAGCAGTAGGAACAACAACAGAGTTGTGAGCAGCAGCAGCAGTTGTAGCCCATGTAGAAGCCTCAGTGCCAGGCTCCTTGGGTGTGGTTGGTGCAGATGATGTTGATGCATTTGTTGTAATTTGGCAATTGCCCTGAGATGCTAATTGAGATCTGAGATCAGCAATTAGCTTTTCCGCATTAACTAATTGAGCAGTTAATCTAGCATTAGTTGCAGCAAGAGATTCAAGTTCATTGGTACGTTGTTGTAGTGACATGAATTGGGCCTGCATGTTCCCCAGAAATGAGGCGAGATCGGGTGACATTCCCTGCATGACAGAGGATGGCAGCAATGTTGACATTTGAGATCGCAAAAATGAAGAGTTGTCGGAATCGGCTGAAATTTTTTCTGCTGATAGATAAGGCAACAGTGGTAATGGATGCAATGTTTTTGACAATGGATGTAACGTTTTGAACAAGATGTAGGACAGATTGATGAAGCTTTTGTATGGATGCAACCAATTTTTTTGTTATGTCTTGTGTAACAGTAGCTTACGTGAAAGAGAGATGGGGGATGTAGCTCAAATGGTAGAGCGCTCGCTTAGCATGCGAGAGGCACTGGGATCGACGCCCAGCTTCTCCAAATATATATTTTTGATAATATTATATTATGTTTTTAGTTTGATTTTGTTGTACTTAATTTTTGTGATACAAGTTCTAGTGACTTGTTATTATGTCAGAGTTGACATCGGTGACCAAAATCGGAAGTTACAAGCAACTAGTAATGGTTGCCTTTTAGGGTAAAAGATCTTGACTTCACTCACACTGGAAAAACCGCTCTGATTAACAATGTGGCCAGGTTGGTAAACACATGTGTAGAAATAGTGATTTTTTTCAACTCAGTGTGTTTTTTGAAGTTCAGATCAAAGATGTAGTTTTAGTTGGTTTCATTGGCTAACAGAATTTTAGAATATCAGTCTTACTACGGCAGAGAAAATAGTAACATGTTACCACTTTGGTAACATAACTGCCATTTTTTACTTAATAAAAAATGGCAGTTATGACTCTGTATAAGGCCAAAACAGGCACTGTTACCATTTTTTACATAGTAAAAAATAGCAGTTATTTATTATGTAAAAAGCCAAAACAGGATTGTTACTATTTTTCAAAAAAAATCAAGCATCCTTCCTTTCCTCTATTACATTCTTTCTTTTGTTCTATTGCTTTCAATTCTAGCACAACCTCTTGTTTTTCCTTTGCAGCTTTAACAGAATGGTCTGTTTTTTATTATACAATATTGAATCGGGTTTAATTGAATTGAATCTTTATTTCAATGCATGTTTTATTAAATGAAAATGATAATAATAATAGTAATAATGAAAAAACAATTCCATTGGCCACTCGCAATAAAAAATGGTTCTGTTTAGCTACTGCAAAACGTATGCAGTAAAACACTACTATTCAAATTGTATTTCATATACTTTGGGTATTCTAATATATCTTAGATAGCACTTATTATTTTTTACCAATTTCTACAAATATACTAATATTAGAGAAAAAACTTAAAATAAATAAATAGATGTAATATTATTATAATGCTTACCTTTATATAATATGCTTACTTGTTCAGTAAAATAAGCATTTACTCTAAGAATATATATATATATTAAAGAATGTATTAATATTTAAGATCTATATATAAGAAAAGCAATAAAACATAAGCACTATAGAAAGTCGTTATCATAGAAGAAGAAAAACTTGAGCAAAGATTCAAGTCATATAACATGAAGCTAATTCAAATCTGATTCATACAACCGGAATGAGCATCTTGTTAGAAAGCTCAACGTGTTTATTCTACTCAATATACTTACATATAATAGAACGACTCCCAAGTATAATATATCAGTACAAAAATATTACTATTAATTTTTTTCTCAAAAAAAAGGCTATATACTATTTATATTTGAATATAGCGGAATTGTAGATGCTGTACATTAGCTTCAAATTCTTGTAATCACAATATTAGCAATCATATGAAAGAGGTCGATAAATTTTTTATATGAAAGAAAAAAGGAATAAAAAACATGAAAAGAAAAATGACAAGATAAGAAAAAAAATACACTAAAGACAGACTAAAAAAATCAAACTCAGCCAATCACAGCAGACAAACTACGATCTTCGGCTTCTCTTACAAGCAGGCTCGACACTTGCTGTGGGTAGAGGAGACCTACATAAAAGAGTAAGAAGTTTATATTAGTTTTGTATTAACAGCGCATGAGAAAAAGCAACAATGGTAACTTACAGCACATCTGCCATTATGGGTGACTCAACATCACCAGCTTCTGACATATCAGGAGAAGAAAGTGAAGAATCACTTATGTCTTGCTGTGTCTATAGCATAATAAAAGGAAACGATGTTAATTAAAGTTTACAATATATAGATTTGTTAATTGATAAACTTACTTTGTTCTTCTCTGCCATTCTTCTCTTGTGCATCTGGTTGTCGCTCTTGAAGCTTTCCCGAAGAAGGCTTCTTGCACACCACATTCTTTTACATTGGTGGATGTGCAATCCACCATTCTTCGCCAACCTCTTCAAATGCATCATATAGTATTCCCTGCTTTTCTCTGGGATATTCTTCCATTCTTTTGAGGCCGCAGGATAGTCTTTGTCAATGATATCATGCTTTACCGTACGGCCTAATGTTTTGAGATGCAGTCTTTTTACTGTCAAATCATGGTCTGAAAGAGGGACTAATGGGGGCAAAGGCTGCCCTTGTGGAACTTCTTTGCAGTGCGCCTTCCAGTCCTGCTCGTGAAGAATCTGAAGCAACAGATTGTATTTTTGTGCTTCGTTTTTTCCTTTGAACTCGCCGCCAGTATTGATTACTCACTTACCGAGCTGATCAGGGTACTCTGTGAGCTAGGCTCTTTTCACAGACTCGGCAATGCGCTCAAGAGCTACAAAAAATGTATGACAATATTAATAAAGTAAATAAACATCTAAGCACAGAATATATATGACTTACAACTCTGCTCAATAATGCTTTGTTGCATTGTAGTTAGATCTTCCGCACTGACTGCTGGCGCAAATTGATTGCTGAATTGCCTTTGAAGCTCGCGCAATGCTTGCTTGATTTCAGCAAGATCAACCTCAATCTTTTGAATTGAGTTGAGGAGAGTTGTGTTAATATCGGACATGTTTAAGTTTTTTTTTAGCTATAAGCAGTGAGTTGAAAAGAAAAGATGATAGTTTAGACAAGTAGAATAAGAGCGATTTGAGTTTGAGAAAGGCAACGATTTATTACAAGCAATTGATAGCTATTTATATGAAAAAGATACAGACAGATGTATAAACAAAACATATAAAAGAAGGGATGCTTATGCACTTGTATGCACCTGTCTGCACCTGTCTGCAGTAGCTCATGTGAACATGATACAGTCTTTTTGTGTTGACACAACAAAACTGTAAGAAATATAAAGATAAAATGAATTAGACTTTAAATCAATATTATATGTATAAATGTTTATACTTTGCACCATCTACATATTAAACGTTTTAAAGTATATGATATAATAATATAACTCTATACATATTGCAGATATAGCGTGAAATTTGGTTAAAGTTCTCGATGACAAAACCCTGTACCAGTTAAAATTATAACTTTAAATATACTCTACAGTAGCTATATAACATCTGAACATCATATAGTTAATTAGCCCCTTTTTATCAACATTAAAGTAAATGTTATGATACTCAAGTTCATATCATACTTATTATCATTAGCGACTAAAATGCGTTTTGATTGATGCTGTCATCAAAGGTAAAAATAATTTTAACTGTCATTACTATTATTTACCAAGGGGCATTTTTGACTGAAACCGTACATTTTTGAAAAAGGTGTGCTTTAACTCACATCGGCACTTTCAATTAACACCCCTTTCAATCAGTAGTGCTTATCTTGATGATGTCAGTAAAAGAGTATCAGACTATAGCCCTCATTATCTATATCTATTTCTTTAAGTTTTATACATAAACAAGAAAATAATGCTATTAGCTAAATATATATTCACTATCTCAAAAATACTATTAGTACAACACAGATAATATAAATATGTCTTTTCTACCAATGTGTTTAGACAGTACTACTTTTTTTAACTGTTAATTATTAGAAGGCTGTTTTTCTTTGCCGTTGGTATTAGAGAGTAATTGATAATTTATTTAAAAAAAAACATAAATTATTTGGTCATTAATTATCCTAAATATATATATACCTCTTTATAAAGCCCAAAGAATATCTAATCGCTCAAAAGTAAAGAGTACGTGTCTGTTTCACTGGTGCTCTTTTAATGGTACCCCCTTGTCAACCAAGAAGTATTTTAACTTACATCATA
Source organism: Phycomyces blakesleeanus NRRL 1555(-) (assembly GCF_001638985.1). Taxonomy (NCBI): domain Eukaryota; kingdom Fungi; phylum Mucoromycota; class Mucoromycetes; order Mucorales; family Phycomycetaceae; genus Phycomyces; species Phycomyces blakesleeanus. The sequence continues at coordinate 111,243 of NW_017265173.1, read as the reverse complement.
ATTATTAATGAAGAAGAATCTTTCCAACCACGGGAATTATTTACTGACAGGTGTTTCACCTAGCATTGACATTACTGTAATCATTGCTATATCATCACTATGAGAGAGAAAAAGAAAAAGAGCCGCAAGCATTTTGGTTAAAAAATAAAGAGTATATAAAGATGTCTTTTACATTTAATGAATAGCACCAAAATCCTCTTCGCAGCTTTATTTTATATATTACATATGTACCAACCCAACCAATATGTCTTCTTCCAATGCCAGCCATCAGAGAGATAGAATATCTACACAGCAATACCAATGTGATCAATGTGTCTTGTTTTTTGATAACTACCAGAAGCTGCAAAACCACAAGAGAATTCACAGAGGAGATTCAGCAACAATGACTGAAATTGACCAGTCTATTCTGGATGATGTTGACATGTACCATGACGAAAATGATACTAGTAATGAAGATGAATCTGTTAGCAATTCAGGTAATGAAAAGAGCTGTAATTGTATTATTTATTTTCCAATTACTAAATAATGTATTACAAAATATACTATGGAGTCTATGGAGCTTGATAATACTATTTCATATAAGTGCGCATGTAATTTTGAGGACAGTGAGGGTGAAGCTCACATTTACAACAGCAGCCAAATCAGTACAAATACTTTTACCAAGGCCGAGTTAATGAGTATTCATCTGTCTCAATTGATGCTACAGCATAGAATTGCTAGAGCAGCATATAGAGACATTGTTCAATTTATAAACACTGTCATCCGAGACCATGACAATATAATGATGGGTAAAATATTATATTTTCTGTTACCTTGTACTTTAATTCCAGATCACTAACATGTAGTGATATCGTTTTTTTTAGAACCTGGGGCTAAGATCAGTCATGGCGAAACTGTTGATGCTTTGCTCAAGTCAAAGTCAAGTGTCAAGAGCCATGAGTATGATGTCTGCTCTAGTGGTTGTTGATTGTATGGCATTAATGACGACCAGGAATCTTGTGTTGACTGCGGCAAACCGCAATACAAGACTGATCCCAATCAAAGTCAGACACCAGCCGCCAGTATGAAACTTATGTCAGTTGGGGATATGCTTTCTCAAATGTTGGCAGATCCAGCCACAAGAGAGCTCCTCTGTTACAGAGCAAACCGGGAATCTGTAGCTGGTCAGCTAACTGACATTTTTGATGGTGACAATTACAAGCAGTTGGTACAGCAGGGCCTGTTCTCCAATCCCGATGATATTGCCATTGGGCTTTATACCGATGGGTTTGTCAATCAAAAGAAAGGCAAAAACTCATATACCATCATCCATTGCATAATATTCAGCCTAGACCCATCCATCAGGTAATTAATTAATTTATTACTATTTATTATTATTATTACATTTTTTTAAAAAAAAATTACTAATAAAATACTTAGATATACCAACAAATACCTTTTGCAACTGGCAATCTTGCCTGGCCCCAAGAAGCCAACTCATTTGGACTCCTTTCTTATATCCATCATCAATGAATTGCAAGATCTTGAGGCACATGGCTTGGTTGTCAAGCACAATGGAGTGGAGCTTTGCAGATCCAAGGTCTATCTTCTGCTTGCTTCTGGCAATATTCCAGCTGTAGCTGATATGGCCCACATTGGTTCCCATACAAGCTTATTTGGTTGCCGTTTTTGTGAGACCAAAGGCAAATGCCCTACTAACAGACAGAATGGCATGTACTTTGATGACATTTCCGCCCGGTTAAGACCTTTGGAAGACTTCAAAGTAGGCAACTCTGTAAGTATACAAATGTTTAATTAGCCATCTTTTTTTCATACTAAATAACTGCTTGTAATAGTCGAAGAACATATACCAGCCAAGCATATATACCCAACTCTCAACCTTCTCTGGATCATCATTTTTTGCATTAGATGAACTTCATTTAATTGCAAGAGGGATTGGAAAGCTTGTGTATGACCTGATTACCGTCACCCTCACAAAGGAAACCAAATTTTATTATACCCATCCAGACAATACCCTCAATACCACCGAATACCCTTTTCATATACCAAGAGCAGACCTTGTAACAATTGGAAACTGTATCACCAGCTCACAAAAATATATACCCACCTCATTTCAAGGCAGTTTCGACAACATATTTGCCAAGATCGATGGTACTCACGCTGTGGACTGGCTTGACTTTCTCTTATATCTTGTCCCCACTTTGGTCGTGCCTTATTTACCAAATAGGGCTGTCAAAACAGCTCTATTATCTCTTGTGAAAGGTTGTGCACTTGCCTTGCAATGGACGTTGACATCAGAATTGCTTGATGAGATGGAGTCGTAAGTTATTATATGTCTCATATATTATCATTACAAATAGCTGATTGTTACCATTTTTTAAATATTAATAATAGATACTTCAAGCACTGGCACTCGTTTTTATACCAACAAGTCCAGAATAATACTCTGTCTTGTAGTGTTTTCTGACCAGTGCAACATTACCTGGTCCATATACCCTATATCATCAAGCAGCAGGGCCCCCTGCGATGCTACTTCACTCGCTCAATGGAGAGAGTAATTGGTGTCTTCTTGAAATTGATAAAGTCCAAATCAAAGGGTGGCCGAAACGCCAGTTTTCTCGTTGAGCAATTTGCGATTCACAATTATACCAGCATGGCAATCAGCATCTGTGATGAAATCAACCTCATTTGGCTAAAGCTATATGGAAGAGAGAGCTACATGGACCTTCCTAATGATCCTAGTGGTGCGCAGTTGTGGGAGCTGTTTCATCAGTTTGTTAATTTGAACGATGATTTGGTGGAAGGTGTAGGCGGCCCTAGTGTGAAGGAAGCTTTATTGAAATACTACTGGAGAACAACAGGCTTGACTGGCCACAAGTTTGGTGACTCTGTTGTTGTTGTAGCTGCACGTCTGTGGATGGACTTGACTGTATATTCCTCATGCATGTACCGAAGAAAGAAAAACGAGACCAGTCGTGGCAACCATTACGTGATGTTTACTTGCCCCTATAGAAAGTAAGTATAATATTTTTTGATATACAATCAAAAGTTGCTTACATTCTATTTATTTATTTATTTTAGCAACCGTAATGTAATTGTTCACAGCTGGCTCATCAGTACAGTACAGTTCTACTTTCAGCATGTAGATTTCTATGGCTTCCCACACTTTCTTGCTTTTGTGGAGGTCATGAAGGAACATGACGCAGATGGCCATGACTCATCAGTACCTATTGTCAAACAACAGTCACAAAGCACCCATACACTAGGCCACCAAACGCAACCGACTTATGCAGTTATAAGTGTAAATGACATTTGTCATCAAGTTGGTCTGGTCCAATACCCACCAAATGGAAACCAGTTTTATGTAATCGTGCCCTATTATATCTTTAACAATAACATGCGCATTACTAAAGGCAATCTTTCCATTCTGTAATTCTTTTTATTTTTATCTTATTTTTCTATATGCTCTATATCCTTATATCTTTTATATTTTTTATATCATTCTTGTATCTTATATTCTTTTTTTAATTTTCTCTATTTCTTATGTTTTTTTTAATCTCTATATGCCCCGTCTTTCTTTTCTTCTTTATATATTCCAGTTTTTTTTCTATTCTCTATACACCTTATGCTTTTCTCTTCATTTCCTATATGCTCTATATGCCATTACGCGATTTAAATAAAATCAAATTGTCAATTCATCAAGATAAAAAGAATATCTAAAAAAAAAACGTAGTTTAAAAAATAAAAAATGGCAGTTATGTTACCATTTCGTTCACACATTCCAAAAATTATTAATCTTAATAATTGTTGACATCTTTGATATTCAATAAAACATATATTTCAATACTCAAAGTGGTCATTACAACTTACAAACATTTTTTACAGTATTGAAAATATTGTACAGCAACAAAAAAGTGTTTTCATGATACTTTTTTAAATTGCTATGAATGACATTACCATCTTACAACAAATGGCGGAGATTTTATTGGGTTTCGACCAAAAAAATGGCGGTTATGGGCCTACTTTTGGCCCAACTGCCATTCATTCTGCCGTAGTGTCTGGTACGGAAGGCTAAATTCACATACAGAGACCTATCATAATTCTCATTCTACCACCCCTTTTTTTTTATTCCTACTATTTTCTGGATTTACTCTCGCAATAATCTATTTATAAACTCATAGTAGAAAAATATATGTCTTTTACACACAACAGGCATTCTTGAAAACATTTGAATAAAGACTATGAATTGATAATATCATAATTGTCATGTCTCTTTCTATGTTTAATAATATAGAAAAGAACTTGTTAGAAGAATTTAATTAAACAACCATAAAATATAATGCTTTTTTTTTACTATAAAGTCGGTGCGAATAAAGTATATTTTACGCTTGTTCCTCTTTTTATTTTCAATAAATCACATCAAACAAAACACATAAAATGTCTTCTATCCCCCACCACTGTAATGTTGTCTGCCGTTGTGCTCAATGTAGCAGAAATTCATAGGGATACTCATTGGTGACAAGCAGAACCGCTGAGCACCATATTAGAAAAGATGAGCTTGAGAGAATCGAGAGACTGGATATGGCTGAAAGATTGGCAAATAGTATGTTATATTCAGGGTTTATTTTTCGATTACTGAGTAATAACTTCTTTATTTTTTTAATTTTAATGAAACACAGCTGTGCAAGAAGAACAAATGATGGACGTTGATACCCAATGTAAGAAAAGAAAAGAAAAAAAAATTTAAAAACCAGTAGAGACAATAAGCTAAACTAATCTATATTTGTATATATCCCGACCTGTCAATCTGAATCCATCGAAAAAATAGACGATCAGGCCAACTCACCTGATTTGAATGCTGCCACGATGGCTGACAATGTCTCGGTAGACAATGAGATCAGCGAGGTCAATGGCAATGACTCTGACATTGAAAGAGACATGAACTCTGACTCTGGCAGTGGTGAAGAAGAAGGTGTCGAGACAGACGTTGAAGAGTTTGTTAATGAAGGTCAGTCATAAATGATTTTGTTTTCTTAAAAACAGACCTAAAGAAAATTTGTTCTAATTTATATTTGTTAATTTTAAATAGACCCATTTGATGCTCCTAACATGCCTGAAAACCCTGTCCATTGGTTCATTGCTACCTTTGCCGTTCTTTTTATCTCGCGTTATGTTGTTAACAAAGGTGCCGCCATATTGATTGAATTTATCAATCAGTTACTCAAGATCTACGGCAAAGATTTCCAATTACCAACAAGTCTTATTGGCCTGCAAAGAATGACTGGTTTTTCCAATTACGCCAATGGTATCAAGAAGTCTGTTGTATGTGAAGACTGCCACAAGGTTTACAAACAAGATGTGCCTCTCCCTACTCATTGCGACTTCAAAAAGCATGGTTCTCAATCAGCATGCAATTGTGAATTGATGAAGGTTTCATCTTCTGGTGCCATGGTAGCCAAGCAATCATATGTCTACAACTCTATCCAGAGATCATTACAAGTTTTCTTTCTTCGTTCTGGGTTCAAGCAAAAAATCAGACAATGGAACAAAGAGCTTAAGGTCATAGATACACTATGCGACGTCTATGATGGTGCTATGTGGAAGGAGCTAAAGGACCAAAGTGGCGTATCGTTTGTGGATGAACCTCGTTCATTGATGCTAACAATGAACATCGACTGGTTCCAGCCATTTGATGACGTTACATATTCAACTGGAGCTATCTACCTTGCAATAAATAACTTGCCTCGTGAGGAAAGATTTAAGCCTGAAAATGTCATCCTTGTTGGTTTGATGCCTGGTCCTAAGGAGCCAAAGACCAAAGAGATCAACCACTATTTAAAGCCAATAGTCGATGAATTGCTGCAGTTGTTTACGGGGATAACCATCCCGACCTTTGAGTGCCCAGCCAGTGTTAATGTACGTGCCGCGTTACATATGGTTGCCTGTGACATCCCCGCCACCAGGAAGACCAGTGGATTCACCGCCCACAACAGTACTTGTGCATGCCCCAGATGTGTGAGGCAGTTTACCATGTTACCAAGCACCAATCAGGTCGACTTCAGTGGGTTCGACTATTCGACGTGGAAAATCCGTAGCAGTCTGGAAAACAGGTTGCATGCTGAGGAGTTGAAGAGTGCCAGTACGCCCTCAGAAAGGCATCAGTTGGAAATCGAAAATGGTGTTCAATGGTTGCAGCTGTATCGCCTTGGATACTTTGATCTAGTACGTGGAATGATCATCGATCCCATGCATAATTTATTCCTGGGGACACCAAAGAGAATGATGGAGCGGTGGATAAAAGAAGGACTGATAGACAATAGAAAGCTAGCTACGATGCAAACAATGGCAGAGACAATGGTGGTGCCAATGGATTACGTGGTGTTGAAATCGAAGATTGGAAAGGGCTTTCCATACATGAAAGCTGATGAATGGAAGTCCTGGGTGCTAGTGTATTCACCTATCTTGTTGAAGGCCGTCCTGCCAATTGAAATGTTCAGAAATTGGATCAGTTTTGTTGATGCCTGCCGCCAATTAGTAAAGCCAAGTATCACGTTCTCTGACATTGACAATGGCCATAAATTTCTTCAAGAATTCTGTACTGAGTGCCAGCGTATTTACACTCCAACTATTCTCACCTGTAACATGCATTTACATCTCCATCTTCGCGAGACCATCCGTGATTTTGGACCAGTATATGGATATTGGCTCTTTGGGTTTGAGCGATATAATGGTCTGCTAAAGAACGTGAATACGAACAGAAAAGATTCCTTTGAGGTTACATACATGAATAGTTTCGTCCAAGATACATTCAAAGGTGATTTCGTTCATGCTGCTCTCACATGCCCAAGCCAAGTACCGTTTCTTCCTCTTCTTGCCAAGCTTACTGTCACAGCTCAACCCTCCACTTCAAAAAATACAATAACTTTTCCCCAGCGCCCGTTCAGACTATCAGCCTTCATCCAAGCATACTCAAACCCTTCTCTTCCAGTCCTTGGCAATGAACCTCTTCCTCCATCCGCATTTCCTCTCCATATCGAACCCCCATCAGCAATGAGTGATGTCGACTATCCTCATTTGCTTGATTACTATAAAGTCGCATACTGCATGCCAAATCTTGAAGGTTACCAGCATCCCTCCTTTCCATTCTCCTTTGTCGACAACCAAATCATAAAGTTGAAATCAATCAATTTGCTTGGTCAGGTTTACAAAGGCTGCAAATATGCTTCTGGTCGCGGCTCATTTGTTTAATCTCTGTTCCTTGGAAGTCAAGGCAATAATTGGTTGGCATACACTGGCCAAATTCAGTATCTGTTCTTGCACTCTTTCACTCCACCAGTAGACAACACAGAGCTCCAAACACGTGTCGTTTATCAAGATAAACACGTGTTTGCGTTTGTTAAATGGTTCCAGATTGAGCATGACCATTCAAGAGAGTTGGAAAGTGTTGACATCTGCAGTGCAGATTTTATTGCGTGTAATTTTGAATGCATCTTGCCAGTACATCGAATATCATCAGTTGTTGCAACATGTGATTATAAAACCAGCACAAATAATAAGAAAATACTTGTCAACGCTTTACCACACAAACAATACAATTAATATTTAATACATTTCTTTTTTAATAAAAAATTTCAATACATAAGCTAATGTAGTCTTATTATATATGTTGCGAACAATACATATGTGTTAAGAAATTTTGAGAGTAAAAGAAAAAAAAAACGACAAAAAATGAGTTTTATTTATGACCCATATTTAAGAGCCCATTGAGGTAGAGCAGGATCTAAATCAATTGGGACTGTTGATTCCACTGTTCTACCATAAACTCTCTTAAGCAGTTGGCGGGAATTTGCACCCAATTGCTTAACAACAAACGAGTCAACCTCCGTAATGAATTTGTTAAGCTAAGTAATAAACATATATTAACATTCAGCCTGGCATCATTCAAAAAAGAAAACTGTTAGGTTTTACCTTGTCACTTCTCCAACTTGGGCGAGCAACACGAATCTCATTTCTTGGCTGAGGGGGGGACATATCATCATCTGATTTGCCTTCAGACATGACCGACTTTTGGATCAGTCCAGAGCAGTTTTGACCCATCTTGAGATCAATGTCAGCCTTGTAAGCATCATAAGCAAGGTGATGGCGAGTGTAGTTCTAAAGGAAAAAGACAATACAATTAATATTCTAATTGTTATTATTTAGCATAAATTGAAAATATAGTTTACATCAGTTTCACGGCCAGATCTTCTTGAATTAGTATTCAAGGCTCGTCTTGTTTCCGGAAGTTCCCTTTGCTGGCAACGTCTACTACAGAAGTTTGTATACATACACTTACGAAGGTCGCGTGTCCTCAGATCAGTGCCAGCAAACTTCTTTTCCAAGTAATACAAGAGTTGTTTGACTAACTCTCTATTTGGAGAGTGATCAAAATGAACATCAACTGCTCACTTTGGTTTTATGGCGTTTGCTTGGATTTTAGCTTTGGGTTCCACATATAACCATGAATGTATCCCTATTATATTTTAATTAGCAACAAGATTGGCAAGTGTCTTTTGTATCTTTATACTTACAAATACAGTGTTAGTATCACTTGATTCGGTGATAGGAAGGGCAGCAGAAGTGGATGCAACACTAGTGGGCACATGCGCAGATACTGGGAGGGCAGACAAGACATCAATGCCATTAATGGCGGTTGCGTTACCAGTGATCACTACACCAATTCTTGTATCCATCAATGTGATCTTATCCTTCATGGCCGTCATCTCTTCTTTCATCGCATTCAAAGCTTGTAGCAACTGGACATCAGTGCTAGCAAGAGAAGGAGCGAGTCTGCGGTTGGGGGTAGGCATTATTTGTAATACATTATAATATTTTCAATTGTTAATATTAGTTCTTTTTCTTTTTTATTCTCTTTTGTAAGATACAATCCATCTATTTTGTTATGTAAATTACAATAAATTCGCAACGTAGATTTGTTGAGATGATATAATCAAGAGTGAGTGACATTGAATTGCAAGTAGAAATATTAAGTATTTATAGGTGGTAGTGATGCTTCAGGAACACTTCAAAGACAACTTCTTGAAACACTGAGATGTAAATCGGCCTTGATACATTTTTTGGCCTCAATTGATCACCTCTTTTCAGTTTTTTTTTGCTATCGTTTATTGGATAAGCTTTTCGGTATTTTGTTTCAAATGCGGAAAAAAAATTTACGTCTTTTTCTTTCTTCTTTTCTGCTCCTTTCCTCTTTTCCAACGTTTGTCATTATTATATTAGTGGCTTTTTTTTGGTAACATACTTCTTTATTAAATACTTTTTTATAAACAATAAAAATTAATACATTCTTTTATTATCATAATAGATACTTGTTTGCTCTCATTTAAATGCATTCATTTCCCAATCGCTATCCAGATTAACAAAGGTCAATATTATATTTTGCGAAATTAACATCTATAAAAATCCTTCTGACTTGTTTTTTTTATTACAGACTTGATCATTAAGAATAACTGCTACAAATGAATTTGGTTAAAAACATCAAGGTAGTATATATATATATATATTATTTTGATATGTATCTTACTAAAATGAAGTCTTATTATAGATGAATACTGTTGATCCCGTCTTTGATTTCCCTTACATTATACAGCTGGAAATGACATTACATGGTAAGGATCACTACTTTATTTTTTATTTTAGTTATATTAATATTATAATATGTTAACATAAAATATTATTATTTTTCACTAGAGTTCTATCAAGTGTTTACAAAGACAATCTATCTCTGTTAATATATATTCTTGCTACTGGTATGTAAATTATTTATTATTTTATTCGATTCACAAAAATTAATGTTTTTCGTTGTTTTTATAGTGAAAGATATCATAAGAAACGCCATGGATTATCAATATTGGCATCTATTTTTTGCTCGCTCTTTTCCAATATTTACAATGTAAGTATAAAAGTGTACACAAAATATAAAAGCATACTACATTAAATGTAGTACCCAGCACACATAGCTAATAATTTTTCTATGCTTCTTAAAAACTGTTGTATTTCAACAAACAGTCTGCTTTCTTTTTATATTTTCAGATATTTCTTTTCTGTAGATAATTATTCTATTCAAACAGTATCAAGCAGACCAGTAGAAGCAATAACGGATATCTAATAAATCAATACTATAAGATTGTTATAGTTCTAGAAACATTCTGTTCTTTCCAAATAAATACTATTATAAACTTTTACCAATAAAACAATTTCTGAAAATAAAATAAAAACGATTAAACTATACTATGGTTCAGAATCTAAAGAATTGCTCAAGTATTGAATTTAATTGGATATAAAAGATAACAAAGAGGTGTAATGTTGAACTATACTACTGTGTCAAGATCGAAAATAAATATATTATCCACCTTTAAAGCTGCATATAAAACATATAAAAATAAAACCTTGGTTTCAAAAAAATCTTTTCAATATCCCAAGTCAGATCAACACACCGAAAGTGCTAAAGAACTATATCCCCATCATTTTTGTTTGACCCCACACATGTGTATAGCTGGTCATGGCACATGGTGCTAAGCCAAACTTGTTACATGGTGATATGTATCTGGACTCAATGTTAAACCCTGTCTTGACACCTGAGTAACTACGCCTTTACACATACGTATGTCAGGTCATTTTTCCAGTGTTGCGAATGGAATCTATAAATGCAAAATTCCAGAATTTAATTATTCTGTCACTCAGAATTCCCCATACTATTGCATATGTGTAGAAATCTAATTTCTCAGTGGGAACTGTTCATTCAGCTACCAATTGTCATGTTGCAATCTAGTATTTCTTTTCTGGCACTTGTAACTAAGTCACAGAATCAATACCACTGGGGATTGTTAAGTTTTTAAGAATAGTTTTTAGATAAGAATAAAGATGATTTTCATTAAATGTAATTCTTGACTATTTATACAAAACAATTGTTGTTTTCTGGCTAAAAGAATAGCTACGGTAATATGTCTTAGATGGTGGTTATCCAGTAATATCTTTACAAGTATCACTGCAAAAACCATTGGGAATTATTATAATAATAGGTTTTGATTATCGGGATATTTTGTCACATAAAAATGAATTACTCGTAAATATTAAGGAAATCATAGTTGACAAGTTATTGAATAAAGTGTCAAAAATAATTGAATATTATCTTATTCCAAAAATAAAAACCGGGAGTTTAGGTATAATGTCTGTGTATCAACTGTTCTCGGGGATCAATTATATAGACTATTCCAAATGCAGAACAATGTATTATCTACCACTGATTACACCTGTAATTTGATGTAGGCCTTGTTTTTGTAATAACAGGCGTAATAACAGGGCACTTCTTTAATGTTTATTGGCTAAATGAATCGAAGAAAAAATTCTCATAGGTGCAAATGCTAAGCACGAGTTACTCAATTGGATATTGTTTTGTTTTGAAAAATGGTTTTTTATTTGTTTTTATTTTGGATAAAAAAAGCCTTTTTTTTTGGCAATAATAAGAATTCTATATAGTATTACTATTAAATACACTAATCTGTTATATTGTACTTCTTATAAATTTTGTTTCAGAATTTTTTGAATTAATAAACTCGGGTAGTGAGTATATATGCTTACTGAAGCTATTTGATTAAAGGGAGTAGAAAGATACTTACATACTGTTAGAATAATTTGTTAATAATGGAATAAAACACAGATTTATATTATCAAAAGCTACGAGCCAATGCGTCATTCAAGTATATATTACAAAGAAAGGAATATAAAACATATATATACATATTTACTAAAGGAACATGTCTTGTCCTTGAGTACCGGTCATATAAGAATGTGAAGAACCATTTCAACTATAAAAAAGGAGAGTGAGAATGCTGATATAAAAAAACAAAACAAAATAAAAACAACACAATAATAAAATGAATAACACGTACCCTTATATTCTTTAAATGATTTGTTTTTACTGACCATATGTAAATCAAGGGTGAGCTATATTTAAAGTAGATGTTAGATATTGTTTTTAATACTGGGAAGAAGATGTTGATATAGATATATACGTACATGCCACCAATATGTTTTTGTGTTTTTTTTTGTCTGCACCGGTTATATCAGAGAAATATATGTAATGGCTATTTAAAGTAATTTATAGTTAGTAAAATAATGATATATTTAATAGTAAAGTACCTCTTGTATAATGAAAGACACCTGCATCATATGTATATATTAAGGGTGCCTAAAGTGAAACATAGTAGGATTAAAAGAGTGTTATTTTTATTAATATTATTAAAGAGTAGAGAAAAACAGAAAAAGGTGGGAAAATAAAAAACAGTGTTTGAAAAAGCCGTAGACCCTGAAAAAGTTATTAGACTGTTTCTCTTACTTTGAAAAAAAAATTGTCTACTAATTATAGCTTTATATGTTTCATAAAACAATTGTTACTTACTATATACCTAAAGAAGTTGTTTTCTAGCTCAATTTTTTTCAAAATAATATATTTCGATCTCCTCGATCATTTAAATAAAGAAGTATTTACACACTCATACACTTGCTCAACTTGCTCACTTAATCATTAACATAATTGTTTAATCACTCAATTACTCTACAATTCTTTACGTGTAAAGTACTCTCTTAAAAATTTATTAAAATAGAAATATCAGGCAATATATACCAGAAACTTATTATTTTATTATATAAAAATACAGATAATGGCTCCAAGAACTAACATCAACCAGAACGCACGTACCAATGGATCAACATCTAGGCCATTGATCAACGCAGTCAACACTGGGCGTATAGAATCGTCAAATCCAATGATTGCTCCTAGACCAGAAAATATGTCAATTCCAGTGTCAGAGTTTAATGATGTAGTCAGTCTTCTCGCTACACTCAATGACAAAATGACAGCCGTTAGTTCCGATGTTAGTGAATTGAAAGGTAATTAAACACAAACTATATTGTTTTCCAATAGACTGACTATTTGAACAGTACAATGCCAGGTGGGTGCTCAATTGACTGGCATGCAAGCCGTTCTGGATTCTGATATGGATCCTCAGGACATCATAAGCAGCTCAAGACACCCAAAGATCTCAGTAAGCTCAAATACTAAAATTATAAAAACAATCTCCCTTTAAATCTAACATCAATATATCTTTAATAGAGTATTATTCGGGGGCGGTTAAGAGATATTAATCTTAAGACAGATGATTTGGAGTTGATCAGAGAGAATGATGATAAACCAACTTGGGATGTCAATGTTGGTTTTTCTGACGAGTTTAACAAGAATCTTGCAAGTGATTTGATGCTTTACATTCGTCGTCAACCTGTAGCAGCCATGGTACCACCAAAAGAGCTATGTGGTATAATTGTAAACAGCTATTACAATCGCTTGGCTGCTAGTAAGCTTACTGAAGAAGACAGACAGACAAACACTACCTCAAACAGAAGAGGAAATAGAAAGACTGCTGTAAGCATTTCTATTTATAATAATTCAATTTTGACAAGTATACTTAAAATATTATATATATCGTAGCTTAATAAAAGGAGAAAAAGAACGTACACAAAGCATAAGGATGCTGTCACTGAAAAGTTTAATCGGGATTATAATGGCGTTTTTTACAGAGATGCAATGTCTGGTGATGAGACAGAAACCGATACTTCTGTTGTTGCATCTCGTCCTGATTGGCGTAGTGATGAGGTAATGTTTTATATAAAATGGTTTTTCTGTTGTTTGATTCCTGATGTATATATACATTTATAGTTGAATACCGTGTTTGACTTTCTTGATGAGCTCGCCAGAGATGACTTGGGAAAAAGAGCAACGCAGTTGAAGTCGCAGAGTCATGTGTTAGTACACAAGACAATTCCTCGTGGCTTGGTCACAAAAATGCCTACGTGGTCAAAACGCGTATAATAAAATTTCTGTCTTTTTAGTTGCACTCTTTATCACATCTCTTTTTATGTCTATGAACTATGTTTTATATTATTATTAGTTTAAAAAAAAGATAGAGTATTTTATTAAGCGTACAGCTTTCTTGGCAGAGGAATAACAACGACTTTTGCCGCACCACTACCAGACACATGACTTCCAATTGCAATTGGCGACAAGATGCGGTGGACAGGCAGAATGTTGTCGTAGTCATACTTCAGAAATTCTGGCTCATACAACTCGATGCCCTGCTTGATTCTAGGTTGATGGCGAGGAATTTTGTACCACTCAACGAAGGCAAATACGTGTTGGGGGTTGTGACAAGGGGAAAGGTTGGTGTGCGTGAGGTTTGGTGTAAAATCGTGCAAGAACAAGTACTTAATACGACCAGCATATCTTTCCTCAGAGTCTCCACTTTTTTCAATAAATTTCGCTTGTATATGCGATCCTCTCACGACCAAGCCTTCTCCACCTGTGTAAACTTGTCCAAGAAGATTGATGGACGAAATCTTCTGGATTCGGTCATTCACAAACCAACAATTCCTGATTGTTGTCTTGGCACTGCAAAGACAATCATCGTCATACTCAATTTTATAGAAATCGAGCAGACAATCATACTCAGATTTTCTCATTGTTGTTGGTGGCTTCAAACACAATGGTAGAGCGGAAAGAGGTAGAGGTTCGTTGCCAAATGTTTGCTTTGAAGGCTTTTCAGCAGATTGTAGGAACGTTGGCAAGTGAAAGAATGACGGTATCAAAGGATGTGGCGAAAGTGCAGGATTATAGATTTTACGACCAGACAGCTTGAGAAAGAGAGAGAGGAGTAAAGGGCTGGTAACATTTCTGAGATGCGCTTGACAAAAGTCACCATTGTAAGAACTCTCAAGAAACCTTTTCATGTAGGTATTCTCGAACCCTCTCTTCTGGTTTGTCTCAAACCCTTTCAATACACCATTATAGCGCTCAAAGCTAAATAGCCAAAATCCGTAAATTGGCCCAAAGTCCTCAATCGTTTCTTTTAGATGGAGATGGAGATGCATGTTTTGCGTGAATACATCTGGTTTATAAAAGTCTTCACAACCAACACAGAACTCCTCCAAACTTTCGTGAGCTTTTTTGATCTCATTTTTGGTGATACTTGGCTTCGTCAATTCTCTGCATGCATCGACAAAATGGATCCAATTGCCAAGCAGATCATCTCGCAGGCGTGTCTTAAGCAGAACAGGAGAGTATATCAGGCACCATGATTTCCACTCATCTGCCTTCATAAACGGAAATTTCTTTCCAATCTTTATCTTCAGAGTCGTATACCCTACAGGGAGTACCATTCTATTAGCCTCTTCCTGCATCTCTACAAAATCTTTGTCATCAAGCAAATTGTTTGCAATCCAAATATCCATCATTCGTTTTGCAGTCCCGAGAAAAAGGTTGTGCATGGGATCGATAATGGTTGCACGCACTGGCTCAAAGTACACAAGTCGATGAAGCTCAGACCAACGAACACCATTCTCAATCTCCAATCGCTTTCTCTCTGTCAATGTCTTTGCATTCTTCCACAGGTTTGCATGTCTGCGATTTTCTTCTTTTGTGCGGCCTACCCATTCCGAAAACTTAAGCCCAAAATAGTTTACAGCAGTGGTCCCATCAACACGAGCAAACTGACGATTGCATTTGTAGCATGCACATGTGCTGTTGTGAGATGTAAACCCACACGTCTTTCTTGCAGCAGGGATGTCGCATGCAACCATCAACAGAGCAGCACGCACCAGAGCACCTGAGCAGTTATATGTATCAATTGTGATACCTTTATACAATAGCATAAGTTCATCAACAAGAGGACGCAAATAGTTATTGATTTCGTCGGTGCTTGCTTCTTTAGGTCCAGGCATCAATCCAACAAGAATGACATTTTCTGCCTTGTTCCGCTCTTCTCTCGGCAGATTGTTAATTGTCAGGTATATCGCACCACAAGAATATGTTACTCCATCAAATGGTTGAAACCAATCAATGTTCAGTGTCAATAGTAATGATCGTTCCTTCGAAACAAACTGGACACCATCCTCATCCACTAATTCGTTCCACATCTTTCCATCATATACATCGAATAAAGTACCGTCGACTTTTGGTTCATGATTCCATCTGTTGATCATACTCTCAAAAGAAGGACGTGTAAACATTTTTTTCAAGGTAGTTGTCAACGAGTTATAAACAAATGTGCACTTTGGAATCATGGCGTTCTTCATACTAGACTTGTAGAGATCATTCTTACAATGCGTCTTACTACCAACTCTTTTGAAATTGCAGGATGTATGTGTGTTGTTGCTGTAATCGTACAATGTGTGACAATTACTGCATGCTACATATTTTGATACGCCGTTTGTCAAGTCATTGTATCCTGTCATTTTCCTCAAACCCGGAATGCTTGTGGGAAGTCGGAAATCCTCTCCATAATGTTCGAGGATTGTATTTATGAATGTAATCAAAATTACTGCGCCTTCATCCACAATGAAGCTAGAAATAAATATCACAGTGAAAACCGCAATTACTCGATGCCAAATATTCTCTGGAAGGTTTTCTGTAGACTCTGTAAGTTATCATAAAATAATATTAATTTTTTGTTTCTTTAAGTCAAACCTTTTTTCTTCAATCATAGTTTATTTTTAATATTTACCCTGTTCTTGCTCTCTGTTCTGTTCTTCTTGCTCAAATTCATCCAACGACTCATATTCAGACTCATACTCTGAGGTATACTCCTCTGTTTCAAAAAGAGATTCTTCCACCAAAAGAGGTAAGTGGGTATTGACATACTGCTCTGGTGAGGGTGCACCATTGGAGTAATTATCATCTATTGGTACCGAGTTTAAATAGAGTGCGCATTGGGTATAAAAAATAAAATACTATTACATTCAATATGTTCTTCAATTTGATCTACGTCCATATCAGCTTCACCAGTGTTTACTTCGGCTGTCAAAACTATTTGTTCTAATGGATTAGAATACATCCTATAAATAAATGAAAAATTGATAACTTAATTTACCATTAATGGTTTTATCCATATTCCTGTCATTATCATTCTGGGCATGACGCTTGGCAGTTCTTTTATCTGTCATGGTGTATCCAAGAGGATTGCGATTGCATCTTGTGCATTTGCAATGAACTTCATTGGGATTGGCAATGGAAAACATTTTTTCACTTAATTTTTTTTAATAACAAAGGAAGTGTGTAACAGCTGTTGCTTATTATAATTGTCTTTATTATTTTGAAAAAATTCTCTCAGGGACTCTGATATATATTAGGCCAATGATATGTCTTTAAATATATTCTCGCTGCTAAACACAGGAAATGACCTGGGTTGTAATTTTTTGGCTACTATTATCGATAATTCCAGGTAAGTGGAATTCAATTATTTTAAGGTGTTTTTGCAGTGTATATTCCTCGTCTCCAACATCTAAAACATAGATAAAACACTAATCAGCAAAGTCAAGATCTTTTACCCTAAAAGTCAACCGTTACTGGTTGCTTGTAACTTCCGATTTTGGTCACCGATGTCAACTCTGACATAATAACAAGCCACTAGAACTTGTATCACAAAAATTAAGTACAACAAAATCAAAGTAAAAAATATAATATTATCAGAATATTATTATATTTGGAGAAGCTGGGCGTCGATCCCAGTGCCTCTCGCATGCTAAGCGAGCGCTCTACCATTTGAGCTACATCCCCCATCTCTCTTTCACGTAAGCTACTGTTACACAAGACATAACAAAAAAATTGGTTGCATCCATACAAAAGCTTCATCAATCTGTCCTACATCTTGTTCAAAACGTTACATCCATTGTCAAAAACATTGCATCCATTACCACTGTTGCCTTATCTATCAGCAGAAAAAATTTCAGCCGATTCCGACAACTCTTCATTTTTGCGATCTCAAATGTCAACATTGCTGCCATCCTCTGTCATGCAGGGAATGTCACCCGATCTCGCCTCATTTCTGGGGAACATGCAGGCCCAATTCATGTCACTACAACAACGTACCAATGAACTTGAATCTCTTGCTGCAACTAATGCTAGATTAACTGCTCAATTAGTTAATGCGGAAAAGCTAATTGCTGATCTCAGATCTCAATTAGCATCTCAGGGCAATTGCCAAATTACAACAAATGCATCAACATCATCTGCACCAACCACACCCAAGGAGCCTGGCACTGAGGCTTCTACATGGGCTACAACTGCTGCTGCTGCTCACAACTCTGTTGTTGTTCCTACTGCTCTTTCTGTTTGCAAGACTCCAAGACCTCCTTCTGTTCGCCAGGTTGCTGCTTCTGCTAGAATGTTTGCCATTCCCACTGGTCCCAAAGGATATCAATATGTGTATATCCCACGTTCACGTCGTCTCACACATAGAGAAGTGCGCAACTCTTTGAAAACACTTGGTGTTGATACTGGCCGCATCTTGGATATCAATTTTCCTGCCAAGGATGTAGTTGGCATCCTAGTTCACAACCAGTATGCTGAGAAATTCCAGACCACTCTGACCACAGTTGCCATTGAGATCTTAGATGCGTTTGACCCTTTGGATCCCAAAAACATTGCAGATCCCAAATATAAGTCTCTTTCTGATTCAGAGCTAGAAGAAGTTGCTGCTGAACTTCATTCTGATCGTTGTATGAAGGCTCTCAAGTACCTTCGTCCTCATGTTGCTGTTCCTGTTGGTCATTTCTTTTGTGATCAAGGCTGGATCTCTAAGGAAGATATTCCTGTCCATTCTGTTTCTGGTCCTGGTGCTGGTATTCATGATTTCCAATCAC
Source organism: Phycomyces blakesleeanus NRRL 1555(-) (assembly GCF_001638985.1). Lineage (NCBI taxonomy): Eukaryota > Fungi > Mucoromycota > Mucoromycetes > Mucorales > Phycomycetaceae > Phycomyces > Phycomyces blakesleeanus. The sequence continues at coordinate 92,496 of NW_017265173.1, read as the reverse complement.
CATCTCGTCGTACCTCTGTTGCAATGTCTGAATGAGTGAAATCTCATTAGGACTTTGGAATGCTAATGGTCTGCAGCCTCGTGCAATTTATGATGTTCTTCAACACTGTCACTCTCTACATATGCTTTTTATCACTGAAACATGGCTTCTTCCCCCATCTCGTCTCCCCACTTCTTGGTCCCAGATTCATCTTTATGGTTCACCTGTAGCTGGCAGCTACAGAGGTTCTATGGGTGTTTCTGTTCTTATTTCTCCATCTTGTCCTTATCCTGTCACTCAGATTCCTATGTCATCTAATTATGCTTTAGCCATCAAGATTGGTTCCCTCAGAATTGTATGCCTGTACTTACCGCCCTCTATGTCCACCCATGATGCTCTTGCAGTTCTCTCATCCATTCCTTTGACCAATGACACTATTATCTGCGGCGATCTTAATTCACGTTTGGGTTCACTTACTGGTGACTATGCTACTAACACTCGAGGTCTTGCTCTTTGTCAATGGTTAGAAGAACGTGCTCTTACTGTTGTCAATGGCCAGCTCTCACCATGCATACCTACATTCATTTCATTCCGCCAAAATGTGGAGATAAGCAGTATCATTGATCTGTTTATCACTAATATGTCCCTCACCAATGCCACTCTCAACATTCATACCGACCTCTCACTCAACTCTGACCACCGTCTGCTTTCACTTTCATTTACATATGCCATCAATCCAACATCACATGCACCACCACCATCTCGCAAAACATGGAACCTCTCACGTCTTCAAGAACCTGATGTTCTCAAACTATATGCCCACACATTTGTCACTAATTCCACCAACCTCAAATCCACTTTGCAATCGACCTTCGAACACCCTCCTTCCTCACGTCCACCAATTGATGCACTAACTGATGAATTCAACTCACTCATTTATAATTCTTTAAGTAGCTCAATTGGCAACCGTCCTCCCCGTCCTTCCCACTGGAAAAAATTCTGGAATCCAGTACTTCAAGCAGCTGCAGAGCACCGCAATTTCTGCTACAAGAAATGGCGCCGTGCATGTGGTATAGACAGAATTCATTGGTGGGATAAGCATCTCAAAGCGCAGGCAGAATTCCAACATCAAGTGCAATCATCTAAGCGCCAATCATGGCATGCTTTCTGCAAATCAATGGAACAAGACTTTTCCAAAGCAACATCAAAGATCAAGCTACTCAAACGCCGACGGCAGCCTCAGCACATGTTTCAACATAGTGATGGACCAGCAACAGCAGCAACAATTATGTGTGAGCATCTTGCATCTGTATACAGTGGCAGTATCCTCCCAGATCAGCGTCCTCCTCCTCCTCTTCACAGTACTAGTCTGCCTTTTGCCTCTGCCAACTCGCCATTTGTTTCTTCAGTGGTAGAGGGATGCATGCAATTTATGCCTAACCGCAAGGCACCAGGCCCAGATCACATCAGAGCAGAAATGTTGAAAGTAATTCGACCACAAATTGCTCCACTACTCTCACTCTTGTTCACCATCTGTTGGCAATGGTCATATGTACCTGTTATTTGGCGTCAGGCTCAAGTTTTTCCCATTTACAAAAAGGGAGATCCATCAATTGCTGCTAACTATCGACCTATTTCACTAACTTCTGTTGTGCGGAAACTGATGGAAATGTGTATTTCTCCAGTGCTTCACAAGTTTTCCCCTCCTCTGGATGTTGCTCAGGGTGGTTTCCGTCCTAGACGTGGTGCCATGGACCAAGCTCTCTGTCTGCATGACCTCATGAAAGCACACTTCCACCGCCATCACCATTATCCTGTTGTTGCATTCTTAGACATAAAGGCAGCTTATGATACAGTAGACCGACGAGTCATTTGGGATGCTCTTGCTAGACGTCACACACCACCAGCTTTACTTGGACTTCTTGTCAATATGTTTGATAATGTCTCTATATCTGTTCTTCTTGGCAACTTCTCTTCTCATTCTTTTTCTCCCACCACAGGCGTCCTTCAAGGTTCCGTTCTCAGTCCACATTTGTATTCAATCTATATCAACTCCCTGCCACCAATACTCCGCACAGTTGCATCACCACTCACCTCAACACATATCCCATCAACCTCTCCTTCCTCATTGGATGCTTACAATTCTCTTCTTGCCCCATCAGATGTGAATGACTTTCAACACATTCACTTGCCTACTGCCATTAACAGTCTTCTTTTTGCTGATGATGTTGCTATCTTTGGCTCTGTCACTGATGTTCAGAGTATGCTTGACCTTGCTGCCCAACACTCCTTCCAGCTTGGCTACCGTTGGAGTCCTTCAAAATGTGCTGTACTCTATCCTCCTTCACGATCTTTACCACGTTCTACTATCTCTCTGTATGGCGAGTTGCTTCCTGCAGTAAATGAGTTTATATACTTGGGTATACCTTTCTGTAACAAAGGCATCTTTGGACCGTCTGTTGTCACTCATCGTCGTTCTGGAGCATTGGCTGCTATGGCAACTCTTACTGCTGTTGGTGCATGTAGATCTGGTTTCAGTTTGCTCTTAAGTTCACGTCTGTTCAAAACCTTTATACGACCAAAATTCGAGTATGGTCTTGCAATCACATGTCTTTTGCAAAAAGATGTTTTACTTCTAGAGAAAATTCAAGATAAATGCTTGCGAATGATTGTTGGTGGCCATGCAACTTCATCTACTGCAGTCTTGAAACATATCTGCAACCTGCCCAGTATGGCTTTTCGCGTTGACATTCTCAAAACAAAATTTTGTCTTCGGGCACACACTCTTCCTTCTGGTTGTCTTCTCTCTCTGCTCCATTCTCATCATCTCCAAGCATCAACACTATCCACTCTTCACACAAACCCTCTTTTTGCCAGCATTCCCCCTGATCTTAATTGCTCCAGCCGCATAAAACTATCCAAGCACTTTGAGTCTTTTAGACAAGAAAAGTTTGCTCACTTTCGTCTCACCAACACTAAGATTCTCATCCAAGCTTGCCGCCCTCTTCTTGAAGTTGATCCTGTATTGTTTCTTCCTGCTACACGCATAGAACGTGGCCGTCTAGTACGTTGGAGAATGGGCTGGTTGCCTGGTAAGCCAAAGGAGTGTGCATGTGGCTTTGATCATACTTCAAGACGCCATCTCCAATTCTGCATCACAATCCCATCTCAGCTGTTCTCTCAACTTCCAGCACCACCCACAGATGAAGACAACATCATTGACTTTGCTATATCAGCACTACCAATCTCGTCTACACATCCAAGCCCTCTATATTGGAAAGCTCTTCTTACAATACTATGGCATATTGACATGCTATGCAATCCTAATGGCAACTACACACATGAAACCGATCATGGTTCTCTCTGGCACTAGCTCTAATAATTTAATATCTGTTTTCTTTTACTTCTTTTCTTCTTATTTTTGTCTTCTCATTCATGAAAGGTTTCTAGATCTGCAATTCTGTCTCCTCCCTTTCACTGTTACAACTTTTTACACAGCTGCAAAGTGGAGAGCAGGTTCAGTCTTTTAGCTTAGTATTGTTTATTTCTCTTCTTCTATTCATTTTTTTGTCTTTTGTGATCCTTTTGGACTTTTTTTTTTCTTTTTCTTTTGTACTTGGGAGGCTATATGATCTATAGATCGCCAGCGATATCTCCTTAATAAAAATAATCTTTAACCTGAGCTACATCCCCATCTCTCTTTCACGTAAGCTACTGTTACACAAGACATAACAAAAAAATTGGTTGCATCCATACAAAAGCTTCATCAATCCGTCCTACATCTTGTTCAAAACGTTACATCCATTGTCAAAAACATTGCATCCATTACCACTGTTGCCTTATCTATCAGCAGAAAAAATTTCAGCCGATTCCGACAACTCTTCATTTTTGCGATCTCAAATGTCAACATTGCTGCCATCCTCTGTCATGCAGGGAATGTCACCCGATCTCGCCTCATTTCTGGGGAACATGCAGGCCCAATTCATGTCACTACAACAACGTACCAATGAACTTGAATCTCTTGCTGCAACTAATGCTAGATTAACTGCTCAATTAGTTAATGCGGAAAAGCTAATTGCTGATCTCAGATCTCAATTAGCATCTCAGGGCAATTGCCAAATTACAACAAATGCATCAACATCATCTGCACCAATCACACCCAAGGAGCCTGGCACTGAGGCTTCTACATGGGCTACAACTGCTGCTGCTGCTCACAACTCTGTTGTTGTTCCTACTGCTCTTTCTGTTCGCAAGACTCCAAGACCTCCTTCTGTTCACCGGGTTGCTGCTTCTGCTAGAATGTTTGCCATTCCCACTGGTCCCAAAGGATATCAATATGTGTATATCCCACGTTCACGTCGTCTCACACATAGAGAAGTGCGCAGCTCTTTGAAAACACTTGGTGTTGATACTGGCCGCATCTTGGATATCAATTTTCCTGTCAAGAATGTAGTTGGCATCCTAGTTCACAACCAGTATGCTGAGAAATTCCAGACCACTCTGACCACAGTTGCCATTGAGATCTTAGATGCGTTTGACCCTTTGGATCCCAAAAACATTGCAGATCCCAAATATAAGTCTCTTTCTGATTCAGAGCTAGAAGAAGTTGCTGCTGAACTTCATTCTGATTGTTGTCTGAAGGCTCTCAAGTACCTTCATCCTCATGTTGCTGTTCCTGTTGGTCATTTCTTTTGTGATCAAGGCTGGATCTCTAAGGAAGATATTCCTGTTCATTCTGTTTCTGGTCCTGGTGCTGGTATTCATGATTTCCAATCACCATCTCGTCGTACCTCTGTTGCAATGTCTGAATGAGTGAAATCTCATTAGGAATTTGGAATGCTAATGGTCTGCAGCCTCGTGCAATTTATGATGTTCTTCAACACTGTCACTCTCTACATATGCTTTTTATCACTGAAACATAGCTTCTCCCCCCATCTCGTCTTCCCACTTCTTGGTCCCAGATTCATCTTTATGGTTCACCTGTAGCTGGCAGCTACAGAGGTTCTATGGGTGTTTCTGTTCTTATTTCTCCATCCTGTCCTTATCCTGTCACTCAGATTCCTATGTCATCTAATTATGCTTTGGCCATCAAGATTGGTTCCCTCAGAATTGTATGCCTGTACTTACCGCCCTCTATGTTCACCCATGATGCTCTTGCAGTTCTCTCATCCATTCCTTTGACCAATGACACTATTATATGTGGCGATTTTAATTCACGTTTGGGTTCACTTACTGGTGACTATGCTACTAACACTTGAGGTCTTGCTCTTTGTCAATGGTTAGAAGAACGTGCTCTTACTGTTGTCAATGACCAGCTCTCACTATGCACACCTACATTCATTTCATTCCGCCAAAATGTGAAGATAAGCAGTATCATTGATCTGTTTATCACTAATACGTCTCTCACCAATGCCACTCTCAACATTCATACCGACCTCTCACTCAACTCTGATCACCGTCTGCTTTCACTTTCATTTACATATGCCATCAATTCAACATCACATGCACCACCACCATCTTGCAAAACATGTAACCTCTCACGTCTTCAAGAACCTGATGTTCTCAAACTATATGCCTACACATTTGTCACTAATTTCACCAACCTCAAATCCACTTTGCAATCAACCTTCGAACACCCTCCTTCCTCACGTCCACCAATTGATGCACTAACTGATGAATTCAACTCACTCATTTATAATTCTTTAAGTAGCTCAATTGGCAACCGTCCTCCCCGTCCTTCCCACTAGAAAAAATTCTGGAATTCAGTACTTCAAGCAGCTGCAGAGCACCATAATTTCTGCTACAAGAAATGGCGCCATGCATGTGGTATAGACAGAATTCATTGGTGGGATAAGCATCTCAAAGCGCAGGCAGAATTCCGACATCAAGTGCAATCATCTAAGCGCCAATCATGGCATGCTTTCTGCAAATCAATGGAACAAGACTTTTCCAAAGCAACATCAAAGACCAAGCAACTCAAACGCCGACAGCAGTCTCAGCACATGTTTCAACATAGTGATGGACCAGCAACAGCAGCAACAATTACGTGTGAGCATCTTGCATCTGTATACAGTGGCAGTATCCTCCCAGATCAGCGTCCTCCTCCTCCTCTTCACAGTACTAGTCTGCCTTTTGCCTCTGCCAACTCACCATTTGTTTCTTCAGTGGTAGAGGGATGCATGCAATTTATGCCTAACCGCAAGGCACCAGGCCCAGATCACATCAGAGCAGAAATGTTGAAAGTAATTCGACCACAAATTGCTCCACTACTCTCACTCTTGTTCACTATCTGTTGGCAATGGTCATATGTACCTGTTATTTGGCGTCAGGCTCAAGTTTTTCCCATTTACAAAAAGGGAGATCCATCAATTGCTGCTAACTATCGACCTATTTCACTAACTTCTGTTGTGCGGAAACTGATGGAAATGTGTATTTCTCCAGTGCTTCACAAGTTTTTCCCTCCTCTGGATGTTGCTCAGGGTGGTTTCCGTCCTAGACGTGGTGCCATGGACCAAGCTCTCTGTCTGCATGACCTCATGAAAGCACACTTCCACCGCCATCACCATTATCCTGTTGTTGCATTCTTAGACATAAAGGCAGCTTATGATACAGTAGATTGACGAGTCATTTGGGATGCTCTTGCTAGACGTCACACACCACCAGCTTTACTTGGACTTCTTGTCAATATGTTTGATAATGTCTCTATATCTGTTCTTCTTGGCAACTTCTCTTCTCATTCTTTTTCTCCCACCACAGGCGTCCTTCAAGGTTCCGTTCTCAGTCCACATTTGTATTCAATCTATATCAACTCCCTGCCACCAATACTCCGCACAGTTGCATCACCACTCACCTCAACACATATCCCATCAACCTCTCCTTCCTCATTGGATGCTTACAATTCTCTTCTTGCCCCATCAGATGTGAATGACTTTCAACACATTCACTTGCCTACTGCCATTAACAGTCTTCTTTTTGCTGATGATGTTGCTATCTTTGGCTCTGTCACTGATGTTCAGAGTATGCTTGACCTTGCTGCCCAACACTCCTTCCAGCTTGGCTACCGTTGGAGTCCTTCGAAATGTGCTGTACTCTATCCTCCTTCACGATCTTTACCACGTTCTACTATCTCTCTGTATGGCGAGTTGCTTCCTGCAGTAAATGAGTTTATATACTTGGGTATACCTTTCCGTAACAAAGACATCTTTGGACCATCTGTTGTCACTCATCGTTGTTCTGGAGCATTGGCTGCTATGGCAACTCTTACTGCTGTTGGTGCATGTAGATCTGATTTCAGTTTGCTCTTAAGTTCATGTCTGTTCAAAACCTTTATACGACCAAAATTCGAGTATGGTCTTGCAATCACATGTCTTTTGCAAAAAGATGTTTTACTTCTAGAGAAAATTCAAGATAAATGCTTGCGAATGATTGTTGGTGGCCATGCAACTTCATCTACTGCGGTCTTGAAACATATCTGCAACCTGCCCAGTATGACTTTTTGCGTTGACATTCTCAAAACAAAATTTTGTCTTCGGGCACACACTCTTCCTTCTGCTTGTCTTCTCTCTCTGCTCTATTCTCATCATCTCCAAGCATCAACACTATCCACTCTTCACACAAACCTTCTTTTTACCAGCATTCCTTCTGATCTTAATTGCTCCAGCCGCATAAAACTATCCAAGCACTTTGAGTTTTTTAGACAAGAAAAGTTTGCTCACTTTCGTCTTACCAACACTAAGATTCTCATCCAAGCTTGCCACCCTCTTCTTGAAGTTGATCCTGTATTGTTTCTTCCTGCTACACGCATAGAACATGGCTGTCTAGTACGTTGGAGAATGGACTGGTTGCCTGGTAAGCCAAAGGAGTGTGCATGTGGCTTTGATCATACTTCAAGACGCCATCTCCAATTCTGCATCACAATCCCATCTCAGCTGTTCTCTCAACTTCCAGCACCACCCACAGATGAAGACAACATCATTGACTTTGCTATATCAGCACTACCAATCTCGTCTACACATCCAAGCCCTCTATATTGGAAAGCTCTTCTTACAATACTATGGCATATTGACATGCTATGAAATCCTAATGACAACTACACACATGAAGCCGATCATGGTTCTCTCTGGCACTAGCTCTAATAATTTAATATCTGTTTTCTTTTACTTCTTTTCTTCTTATTTTTGTCTTCTTATTCATGAAATGTTTCTAGATCTGCAATTCTGTCTCCTCCCTTTCACTGTTACAACTTTTTACACAGCTGCAAAGTGGAGAGCAGGTTCAGTCTTTTAGCTTAGTATTGTTTATTTCTCTTCTTCTATTCATTTTTTTTGTCTTTTGTGATCCTTTTGGACTTTTTTTATCTTTTTCTTTTGTACTTGGGAGGCTATATGATCTATAGATTGCCAGCAATATCTCCTTAATAAAAATAATCTTTAATCTGAGCCAAGAAGGCACTTCTCTTTCATGTAAGCTTCACTTTTTTAAATTTTGGGTTTTTCAAAGTTTGCATCCATACAATTCTATCATCAATCCATCCGAAATATTGCTTCAACCATTGCATCCATTGTCAAACACGACGCATCTACCCTTCCCACCACCGCATCCATTGTCAAAAAAAAATTTTCTATCGTTCCTGTCATTTTAGCACCAATTTTCACTTTTTCTCTGCCGATTGCTGCCATCTCAAGATCATCTCCAAACATGTTACAATTGTTGCCTGCTAATTGCATACAAAGTCTGCCAGCCGAACTTGTGACGTTTTTAACCAGTATGCAGTCACAGTTCAATGCACTTAACGAACGTACAGCATATTTGGAATCTCTTGCTGCCGAAAATGTCCAATTGCATGCTCAATTAGCTAATGTCCGGCAGGAGAATGCCGATCTCTGATCTCAATTGTTGCAAAACAATGTGACTGGTCCTGTTCCCAGCTCTGCTTCTCTTCCTGCACCCCAGTCAACTGCAGATCTTGGAACTGCTGCCTCCACTTGGGCCACCAAAACAAGCTTGATTCTGCCAGCCAAGACACCTCAAGTTCCTTCTGCCCGCCGGGTTGCTGCCTCTCAAAGACTGTTCTCTGACAAAACTGGTCCTGATGGTTTTGAATACGTTTATATTCCTTGCTCACGTCATATTACGCACAGTAAAGTGCGCCGCTCTCTCCGCACTCTTGGTGTTAACACTGGTCGCCTGTTAGATATTAACTTTCCTGCTCGTGGGGTGATTAGCATTCTTGTCCATGTGCAGTATCTTGAGGAATTTAAGTCCCAATTAGCTAGTGCTAAGGTCTCTCTTGTCAACAACTTTGATCCATTTCATCCTAAAAATGTTGCTGATCCCAAGTTTGCCAACTTGTCTGTCTCTGGTCTTAAAACCCAGACTTTGGTTCTCTAAAATGCCCACTGTCTCCAAGCTCTCAAGTTTTTGCGTTCTCACTTAGTTCTGCTAGTTGCTCACTTCTTTGTCCAGTCAGGATGGATTGGTATTGAGGAAATTCCTGCCCAACCAGTAGCTGAGCACTTTGGTGATGCTCCAAACAAAAAACGTGCCCTTGATGCTCTCACTGCTATGATTGAATGAGTGACCTTTCAATAAGATTATAGAATGCTAATGGACTTCAACCTTGTGTAATAAAAGACGTGCTCAACCACTGTTAATCTCTTCATATGCTTTTTATAACTGAAACATGGCTCTTATCCCAAGCCCGTCTTCCAACCTCATGGTCTCAGTTTCATCTCTATGGATCTCCTGTTGCTGGCAACTACTGTGGATCAATGGGGTTGTCATTGTTAGTCTCTCCTTCCTGTCCTTATGCCATCACACAAATGCCTATGCCCAACAACTATGCTCTTGCTGTCAAGATTGGTACCCTTCGACTTATATGCCTTTACTTACCACCCTCTATGCCCACTCATGAAGCTCTTAATATCCTCCCAGCCATTTCTTTAACTGATGATACCATTATATGTGGAGATTTTAATGCACGCCTTGGTTCAGTAACTGGTGACTATGCATCTAACCCTCGTGGTGTAGCTTTAGAGCAATGGCTTGAAGAACGATCTTTAACTGTCCTCAATGGAGTTCTCTCACCATGCACACCCACATACATTTCCTTTCGTAACGAAGTTGAAATCAGCAGCATCATTGACCTTTTCATTGCCAACACCAACTTCGCCAACCCTTCTTTACACATTGCAACCGAACTATCTTTAGGCTCTGATCACCGACTTCTCTTACTTTCCTTTGCTTATGACCTGCAACACTCACCACCAGCACATTCACCTATGCACCAAACTTGGAATCTGTCACGTCTTTATGAAGATGATGTCAGATCATTATATGTCACCACCTTTGTCACCAAATCCGCCTCCCTTCTCACCACACTGCAAGACCTTGTTCAGAATCCACCAACTATATGTCCACCCATTGATGCTCTTACTAACTCTTTCGATACACTCATTTATGACTCTCTTAGTAGCTCCATTGCTTCTCGCCCCCCTCGCCTCTCACATTGGAAATCGTTTTGGACCCCTGCATTGCAAGCTGCAGCCGACCATAGAGATAGTTGTTACAAGCAATGGCGTTGAGCATGTGACATTGACAAGATCAATTGGTGGAGCTGGCACCAACATGCACATAAGGAGTTTCATCAGCAAGTTCAAACTGCAAAGCATTTGTCTTGGCATGCTTTTTGCCACTCAATGAACTCGGATTTCAACAAGGCCACGTCCAAGATAAAGTAGTTGAAACGGTGCAGGAAACCACAGCACTCATTTCAGCATGATGATGGCCCAGCAGTTGTGGCAACAGTTATGTGTGACCATCTCGCATCAGTCTATAGTAAACACATACTTCCTGACATTCGACCTTCACCACCACCACTCAACACCTCTCTCATGCCTTTTGCCTCTGTTGACTCCCCATTCACCTCATCAGTGGTGGAGGCCTTCATGCAATTTATGCCTAACTGCAAGGCGCCAGGTCCTGACCACATCTGTGCAGAAATGCTAAAACCCATTTGGTCTCACATCTCACCTCTCCTTGCCTGTCTTTTCACCATCTGCTGGCAATGGTCATACACTCCTTCTCTCTGGCGCCAAGCCCAAGTATTTCCTATATTTAAAAAGGGTAACCCTCAGAATGCTGCGAACTACTGTCCCATCTCCCTTACTTCTGTGGTGTGCAAGTTGTTTGAGATGTGCATAGCTTCTGAGTTGCATAAGTTCTCTCCTCCTCTGGATGTTTCCCAAGGTAGATTTCGTCCTCGCCGTGGTGCTCTTGACCAAGCTCTCTGTCTACATGACCTGATGAAAGCTCATTTTAATTGTCATCACCACTATCCAGTAGTTGCTTTCTTGGATATCAAAGCAGCATATGACACTGTAGATCGGCATGTAATTTGGGATGCCCTTTTCAGACGATCCATACCACCTGCTCTCCTTGGACTTTTGGGCAATATGTTTGATGATGTGTCTATCTCAGTTCTTCTTGGAAATTTCACCTCACATTCATTTTCACCCAAGACAGGCGTTCTTCAAGGTTCAGTTCTTAGTCCTCATCTTTACTCCATTTATATCAACTCCCTGCCAGCTCTCCTCCGCACAGTTGCATCTCCTCTCACTTCTACCTATGTACTATCATTGTCTCCGTCCTCATTGGATGCATATCAGTCTCTTCTTGCTCCTTCAGTTGTGGATGGCTACCAGCATGCAGTCTCATCAACATCAATAAATACACTTCTTTTTGCTGATGATGTGGCAATATTTGGTTCTGCTCATGACGTTCAGGCTATGATCCATTTGGCTGCCCAACACTCATTTGATCTTGGTTTTCGTTGGAGTCCATCTAAATGTGCTATCATTTACCCTCCTTCTCGTTTTGCAAACCATCCAGATCTATCTCTATATGATGAGATTCTTCCTGTAGTGGAGGAATTTATATATCTTGGTGTTTCTTTTCGCAATAAAGGTATTCATGGGCCTTCTATTGTCACTCATCGTCGTTCTGGAGCCCTGGCAACCATGGCAACACTGAATGCAGTTGGAGCATGCCAGTCTGGATTCTCTCTGCTTCTCAGCTCTCGTCTGTATAGGACCTTTATCAGACCAAAATTTGAATATGGATTGGCTATTCTCCCTCTGAAAAGAACTGATACTATCCAGCTTGAGAAAATCCAAGATAAATGTTTGTGCATGATTGTTGGTGGGCACCGAACCTCATCTACAACTGTGCTCAAACATATATGTCACCTTCCTAGTATGAGTTTCTATGCTGATGTGCTGATAATAAAGTTTTGTATTTGTGCTCACTACCTTCCCTCTGGCTGCCTTTTGTCTCTTCTTCACCGTCACTACTCTCAGTCTTCATCACTTGTCACTCTTCGTCATAATACTCTCCTTTAAAGCATCCCTATTGATTTAAATGTTCATAGGGGCAAAGCTCTCAAACATCACTTCGAAACCTTTCAACAGTTCAAAACTGATCAGCTCCGATTGTCTTCAAACCAAGTCTTGTTCCTAGCATGCCGCCCTCTTTTGGAAGTCAATCCTATTCTGTTCTTGCCTGCAACTAAGGTGGAACGTAGCCGCCTTGTCCGCTGGAGAATGGGTTGGTTGCCTGGCACTCCTAAGGATTGCTCTTGTGGTACTGACCATACCTCACGTCGTCATCTTGCTGTCTGCTCTTTGGTTCCTGCCCATTTGTTGGCCTGTCTTCCTATTCCATCTGATCAAAACTGTAATCAAATTCATGTTGCCATTACTGCTCTCCCAAATTCTAGTCAGGCTTCTTGCCCCTCTTATTGGGTAGCACTGCTTACTATTCTCTGGCATTTTGACAAGCTTTGTAACCCTGATAGTGACTACACTCATGAAACTCACTTTGGTACTCTTTGGGCTGGACTTAGCTAGTTTTTGTTTTCTTTTTCTTGCCTTTTTTTCTTTTCTATCTAATTTGCTTTCTCTTTTTGTCTTTTCACGCATGAACTGCTGCCTGCTTGCACTTCTATCTTCTCCCTTTTACTGTTACAATATTTTTACACAGCTGCAAAGTGGAGAGTAGAGTACAACTCTCAGCTTATTAGTGTTAGTTCTTTTCTTCTCTTTCTATTTTTTTGTCTTTTTGTGATCCTTTTGGACATTTTTTGCTTTTTCTTTTGTACTTGAGATGCTATATGATCTATAAATCGCCAGCAATAAATCTCTTTAATAAAACATAATCTTTAACCTGAGCTACATCCCCACTGCTCTTTTCACTGCAAAAACACCTTAAAATAATTGAATTCCACTTACCTGGAATTATTGATAACAGTAGCCAAAAAATTATAACCCAGGTCATTTCCTGTGTTTAGCAGCGAGAATATATTTAAAGACATATCATTAGCCTAATATATATCAGAGTCCCTGAGAGAATTTTTTTAAAATAATAAAGACAATTATAATAAGCAACGGCTGTTACACACTTCCTTTATTATTAAAAAAAATTAAGTGAAAAAATGTTTGCCATTGCCAATCCCAATGAAGTTCGTTGCAAATGCACAAGATGCAATCGCAATCATCTCGGATACACCATGACAGATAAAAGAACTGCCAAGCGTCATGCCCAGAATGATAATGACAGGAATATGGATAAAACCATTAATGGTAAATTAAGTTATCAATTTTTCATTTATTTATATGATGTATTCTAATCCATTAGAACAAATAGTTTTGACAGCCGAAGTAAACACTGGTGAAGCTGATATGAATGTAGATCAAATTGAAGAACATATTGAATGTAATAGTATTTTATTTTTTATACCCAATACACACTCTATTTAAACTCGGTACCAATAGATGATAATTACTCCATTGGTGCACCCTCACCAGAGCAGTATGTTAATACCCACTTACCTCTTTTGGTGAAAGAATCTCTTTTTGAAACAGAGGAGCATACCTCAGAGTATGAGTCTGAATATGAGTCATCGGATGAATTTGAGCAAGAAGAACAGAACAGAGAGCAAGAACAGGGTAAATATTAAAAATAAACTATGATTGAAGAAAAAAGGTTTGAATTAAAGAAACAAAAAATTAATATTATTTTATGATAACTTACAGAGTCTACAAAAAACCTTCCAGAGAATATTTGGCATCGAGTAATTGCGGTTTTCACTGTGATATTTATTTCTAGCTTCATTGTGGATGAAGGCGCAGTAATTTTGATTACATTCATAAATACAATCCTCGAACATTATGGAGAGGATTTCCAACTTCCCACAAGCATTCCAAGTTTGAGGAAAATGACAGGATACAATGACTTGACAAACGGCGTATCAAAATATGTAGCATGCAGTAATTGTCACACATTGTACGATTACAGAAACAACACACATACATACTGCAATTTCAAAAGAGTTGGTAGTAAGACGCATTGTAAGAATGATCTCTACAAGTCTAGTATGAAGAACGCCATGATTCCAAAGTGCATGTTTGTTTATAACTCGTTGACAACTACCTTGAAAAAAATGTTTACACGTCCTTCTTTTGAGAGTATGATCAACAGATGGAATCGTGAACCAAAAGTCGACGGTACTTTATTCGATGTATATGATGGAAAGATGTGGAACGAATTAGTGGATGAGGATGGTGTCCAGTTTGTTTCGAAGGAATGATCATTACTATTGACACTGAACATTGATTGGTTTCAACCATTTGATGGAGTAACATATTCTTGTGGTGCGATATACCTGAAAATTAACAATCTGCCGAGAGAAGAGCGAAACAAGGCAGAAAATGTCATTCTTGTTGGATTGATGCCTGGACCTAAAGAAGCAAGCACCGACGAGATCAATAACTATTTGTGTCCTCTTGTTGATGAACTTATGCTATTGTATAAAGGTATCACAATTGATACATATAACTGCTCAGGTGCTCTGGTGCGCGCTGCTCTGTTGATGGTTGCATGCGACATCCCTGCTGCAAGAAAGACGTGTGGGTTTACATCTCACAACAGCACATGTGCATGCTACAAATGCAATCGTCAGTTTGCTCGTATTGATGGGACCACTGCTGTAAACTATTTTGGACTTAAGTTTTTGGAATGGGTAGGCTGCACAAAAGAAGAAAATCGCAGACATGCAAATCTGTGGAAGAATGCAAAGACATTGACAGAGAGAAAGCGATTGGAGATTGAGAATGGTGTTCGTTTGTCTGAGCTTCATCGACTTGTGTACTTTGAGCCAGTGCGTGCAGCCATTACCAATCCCATGCACAACCTTTTTCTCGGGACTGCAAAACGAATGATGGATATTTGGATTGCAAACAATTTGCTTAATGACAAAGATTTTGTAGAGATGCAGGAAGAGGCTAATAGAATGGTACTCCCTGTAGGGTATACGACTCTGAAGATAAAGATTGGAAAGAAATTTCCATTTATGAAGGCAGATGAGTGAAAATCATGGTGCCTGATATACTCTTCTGTTCTGCTTAAGACACGCCTGCGAGATGATCTGCTTGGCAATTGGATCCATTTTGTCAATGCATGCAGAAAATTGACGAAACCAAGTATCACCAAAAATGGGATCAAAAAAGCTTACGAAAGTTTGGAGGAGTTCTGTGTTGGTTGTGAAGACTTTTATAAACCAGATGTATTCACGCAAAATATGCATCTCCATCTCCACCTAAAAGAAACGATTGAGGACTTTGGGCCAATTTACGGATTTTGGCTATTTAGCTTTGAGCGCTATAATGGTGTATTGAAAGGGTTTGAGACAAACCAGAAGAGTGGGTTTGAGAATATCTACATGAAAAGGTTTCTTGAGAGTTGTTACAATGGTGACTTTTGTCAAGCGCATCTCAGAAATGTTACCAGCCCTTTACTCCTCTCTCTCTTTCTCAAGCTGTCTGGTCGTAAAATCTATAATCCTGCACTTTCGCCACATCCTTTGATACCATCACTCTTTCACTTGCCAACGTTCCTACAATCCACTGAAAAGCCTTCAAAGCAAACATTTGGCAACGAACCTCTACCTTTTTTTGCTCTACCATTGTGTTTGAAGCCACCAACAACAATGAGAAAATCCGAGTATGATTGTCTGCTCGATTTCTATAAAATTGAGTATGACGATGATTCTCTTTGCAGTGCCAAGACAACAACCAGGAATTGTTGGTTTGTGAATGACCGAATCCAAAAGATTTCGTCCATCAATCTTCTTGAACAAGTTTACACAGGTGGAGAAGGCTTGGTCGTGAGAGGATCGCATATACAAGCGAAATTTATTGAAAAAAGTGGAGACTCTGAGGAAAGATATGCTGGTCGTATTAAGTACTTGTTCTTGCACGATTTTACACCAAACCTCACGCACACCAACCTTTCCCCTTGTCACAATCCCCAACACGTATTTGCCTTCGTTGAGTGGTACAAAATTCCTTGCCATCAACCTAGAATCAAGCAGGGCATCGAGTTGTATGAGCCAGAATTTCTGAAGTATGACTACAACAACATTCTGTCTGTTCACCGCATCTTGTTGCCAATTGCAATTGGAAGTCATGTGTCTGGTAGTGGTGCGGCAAAAGTCGTTGTTATTCCTCTGCCAAGAAAGCTGTACGCTTAATAAAATACTCTATCTTTTTTTTAAAATAATAATAATAATATAAAACATACTTCATAGACATAAAAAGAGATGTGATAAAGAGTGCAACTAAAAAGACAGAAATTTTATTATACGCGTTTTGATCACGCAGGCATTTTTGTGACCAAGCCACGAGGAATTGTCTCATGTACTAACACATGACTCTGCGACTTCAACTGCGTTGCTCTTTTTCCCAAGTCATCTCTGGCGAGCTCATCAAGAAAGTCAAACACGGTATTCAACTATAAATGTATATATACATCAGGAATCAAATAACAAAAAAACCGTTTTATATAAAACATTACCTCATCACTACGCCAATCAGGACGAGATGCAACAACAGAAGTATCGGTTTCTGTCTTATCACCAGACATTGCGTCTCTGTAAAAAACGCCATTATAATCCCAATTAAACTTTTCAATGATGGCATCCTTATGCTTTGTGTACGTTCTTTTTCTCCTTTTATTAAGCTACGATATATATAATATTTTAAGTATACTTGTCAAAATTGAATTATTATAAATAGAAATGTTTACAGCAGTCTTTCTATTTCCTATTCTGTTTGAGGTAGTGTTTGTCTGTCTGTCTTCTTCAGTAAGCTTACTAGCAGCCAAGCGATTGTAATAGCTGTTTACACTTATACCACATAGCTCTTTTGGTGGTACCATGGCTGCTACAGGTTGATGACGAATGTAAAGCATCAAATCACTTGCAAGATTCTTGTTAAACTCGTCAGACAAACCAACATTGACATCCCAAGTTGGTTTATCATCATTCTCTCTGATCAACTCCAAATCATCTGTCTTAAGATTAATATCTCTTAACCGCCCCCGAACAATACTCTATTAAAGGTATATTGATGTTAGATTTAAAGGGAGATTGTTTTTATAATTTTAGTATTTGAGCTTACTGAGATCTTTGGGTGTCTTGAGCTGCTTATGATGTCCTGAGGATCTATATCAGAATCCAGAACGGCTTGCATGCCAGTCGATTGAGTACCCACCTGGCATTGTACTGTTCAAATAGTCAGTCTATTGGAAAACAATATAGTTTGTGTTTAATTACCTTTCCATTCACTAACATCGGAACTAACGGCTGTCATTTTGTTATTGAGTGTAGCGAGAAGACTGACTACATCATTAAACTCTGACACTGAAATTGACATATTTTCTGGTCTAGGAGCAATCATTGGATTTGACGATTCTATATGCCCAGTGTTGACTGCATTGATCAATGGCCTAGATTTTAATCCATTGGTACGTGCGTTCTGGTTGATGTTAGTTCTTGGAGCCATTATCTGTATTTCTATATAATAAAATAATAAGTTTCTGGTATATAGTGCTTGATATTTCTATTTTAATAAATTTTTAAGAGAGTACTTTACACGTAAAGAATTGTAGAATAATTGAGTGATTAAACAATTATGCTAATGATTAAGCGAGCAAGTTGATCAAGTGTATGAGTGTGTAAATACTTCTTTATTTAAATGATTGAGGAGATCGAAATATATTATTTTGAAAAAAATTGAGCTAGAAAACAACTTCTTTAGGTATATAGTAAGTAAAAATTGTTTTATGAAACATATAAAGCTATAATTAGTAGACAATTTTTTTTTAAAGTAAGAGAAACAGTCTACTAACTTTTTCAGGGTCTACGGCTTTTTCAAACACTGTTTTTTATTTTCCCACCTTTTTCTGTTTTTCTCTACTCTTTAATAATATTAATAAAAATAACACTCTTTTAATCCTACTATGTTTCACTTTAGGCACCCTTAATATATACATATGATGCAGGTGTCTTTCATTATACAAGAGGTACTTTACTATTAAATATATCATTATTTTACTAACTATAAATTACTTTAAATAGTCATTACATATATTTCTCTGATATAACCGGTGCAGGCAAAAGAAACACAAAAACATATTGGTGGCATATACGTATATATCTATATCAACATCTTCTTCTCAGTATTAAAAACAATATCTAACATCTACTTTTAATATAGCTCACCCTTGATTTACATATGGTCAGTAAAAACAAATCATTTAAAGAATATAAGGGTACGTGTTATTCATTTTATTATTGTGTTGTTTTTATTTTGTTTTGTTTTTTTATATCAGCATTCTCACTCTCCTTTTTTATAGTTGAAATGGTTCTTCACATTCTTATATGACCAGTACTCAAGGACAAGACATGTTCCTTTAGTAAATATGTATGTATATGTTTTATATTCCTTTCTTTGTAATATATACTTGAATGCCGCATTGGCTCGTAACTTTTGATAATATAAATCTGTGTTTTATTCCATTATTAACAAATTATTCTAACAGTATGTAAGTATCTTTCTACTCCCTTTAATCAAATAGCTTCAGTAAGCATATATACTCACTATCCGAGTTTATTAATTCAAAAAATTCTGAAACAAAATTTACAAGAAGTACAATATAATAGATTAGTGTATTAAATAGTAATACTATATAGAATCCTTATTATTGCCAAAAAAAAGACTTTTTTTATCCAAAATAAAAACAAATAAAAAAATCATTTTTCAAAACAGAACAATATCCAATTGAGAGACTCGTGCTTAGCATTTGCACCTGTGAGAATTTTTTCTTCGATTCATTTAGCCAATAAACATTAAAGAAGTGCCCTGTTATTACGCCTGTTATTACAAAAACAAGGCCTACATCAAATTACAGATGTAATCAGCGGTAGATAATACATTGTTCTGCATTTGGAATAGTCTATATAATTGATCCCCGAGAACAGTTGATACACAGACATTATACCTAAACTCCCGGTTTTTATTTTTGGAATAAGATAATATTCAATTATTTTTGACACTTTATTCAATAACTTGTCAACTATAATTTCCTTAATATTTACGAGTAATTCATTTTTATGTGACAAAATATCCCGATAATCAAAACCTATTATTATAATAATTCCCAATGGTTTTTGCAGTGTTTGTCACATGTGTTGTGGGCAGGTCCGGCTTCGGCCAGTTTCTGGTGGGGGATACTGGACAGTGGATTCCTTCAGTGGTTTGGTCCGGTGGTGAGCCGTGACGGGTGGTACCGGACTCGTGGGCGTTGATGTTGACAGTGAGTTGACCGAGTGACGTGTCTCAAGGGACAAGAGTGGTCCCCCAGGTTTCTTAGGGAATCTTGCTCCCAATACCCCTATATCCAAACCCCCCAATATAATCTCGTTCCTTAAAATTAAATATCATCACCTCAGAAACACCTGTCACCCACTAAAAACATTATACCTTTTTCCCCTAATTTATACACTTCTTTATTGCCAACATTTATTTTACACTATTTTTTATTACATTTTATTAGATTCCATTATTATACTATTATTATATTTTTTTACTTTACTTTACTACATCATTATTATATTATTACTTTACTTCTATTCTACCTCACTATATTTTTACTTTATCTTTATTCAATTATTATATTTTTACTATACTTTTATTTTACTCTCTCTATAATTTTCTATTCTACTTCTACTATCAACACCAGTTACATGTAGTAAAAATTTTCACTTGACTTTCTTTTTTTTTCCTCAAAAAATTATTTTAACCAAACATTTTTGTTTATAAAAGGAACAACCTTTTCAATCAATAAAATCATCATTCTATCCTTGATCTTATTTATTTATTTTTGTCTGTTATTATCATTATTCTTCATTCATACACAGTGTCCTTGTTCTTTGCAGTGTTGCCTGTCGATTTTGATATATTTTGTTTCTCTGTTTTCCCCTTTCTGTCTTTCTCAGACTTTGTCGTTGTCACAATTTCCATTTTAATCTTCTCCCTATTTTTCTACCTGTCTGTCACCAATTCTTACCTGTCAAATTACCCATTCTTTGCCATTCTTATAGTATTCTTTTTCTTGTATTTCGTAATTCACATTACATTTATTTGCCAAGTGATACTGTTACAATCCACAACAAACAAACACATCACGCGTCACTTTCGCTTAAGCATTTTATTTGCCTGGTTCCAAAATTTTATTTTTGACGAATCCATATATAAAGTGTATCCATCCATCACGAAAAACGTATCTTCCATTGCCAAAAGTAGTGCAGTTCTTGTCCTTGGTATCTCAGCTGTCAGCAAAAAAAATTTCAGCTCTATCAGACAACATTTTGACATCCACATTCTCGCTCCCAATGGCCAATTTGCAAATTGGCAATATGCAGGGATTACCAACCAAACTTACCTCATTCCTGACGACATTGCAGGCACAAATCATGCATGTGCAAAACAAAACTGACCAGTTAGAGCGACTTGCAGCAGAGAATGCAAGATTAACCACTGAATTGGATCAAGCTAGAACAACAATTGCTAATCTGCAGAAGCAATTAGGATCCCAGAGTGCATCTGAAAAAAACTTTTCAGAAATTTTACTTTCGAACCCAGCCGGTGCGGTAGGTGCTCCTGACAAAAACAAAGAACCAGGTCTGGAAGCCTCCACTTGGGCTAGTAAAGCCAGTGTTTCTCTTCCTGTAACTGCCCCAAAAATGTCTGCTGTTCCATCTGCTCGCCGTATTGCAGCTTCTGTCCATATGTTTGCTCTTCCATCTGAACCTTCTGGTTATGAATATGTTTATATTCCACGATCAAGACGTCTTAAGCACAAAGAAGTCCATTCCTCTCTCTGCACTCTTGGTGTGGATTCTTCTCGACTTTTGGACATTAACTTCCCAGCCAGAGGTGTCATTGGCGTCCTTGTTCATGTCCAGTATGCTGATGCCTTTAAGGCCAAACTGACAACTGCTTCCGTTGAGATTTTGGACGCATTTGATCCACTTGACCCTGATAATGTTGCTGATCCCAAGTATGCACCTCTGTCCACTCATGAACTTGCCAACACTGCTGCCATGCTTCACCATGATAGATGTCTTCAGGCCCTCCAGTTCTTGCGCCCTCATGTTGCTATCCCAGTCGGTCACTTCTTTTGTGAGGAAGGGTGGATCAGTGAAGATAAAATACCCACACGCACCACTTTTACCAATGCCACTGGTGAGTCATTGTTCAAACGTCAGTGCAGCTCATCAGTCACTATGTCTGAATGAGTAATCTCAATATTGGATTATGGAATGCCAATGGCCTGCAACCCAGAGCCATTCATGATACCCTTCAACACTGTCAATCCTTACATATGCTCTTCATTACAGAAACATGGCTCCTCTCTCCCTTACGTCTTCCCATATCATGGTTACAAATTCACTTGTATGGTTCTCCTGTAGCTGGCACCTATAGGGGCTCTATGGGTGTTTCTGTTCTCATCTCACCTCACTGTCCTTATGCTGTCACTCAAATACCTATGCCCTCAAAATATGCTCTGGCTGTCAAAATTGGCTCACTCAGAATTGTGTGCTTATATCTTCCACCAACTATGCCCACTCATGATGTCCTACATATACTCTCTTCCATTCCTTTAACACATGATACCATTCTTTGTGGTGATTTCAATGCAAGACTTGGCTCTGTTACTGGTGACTATGCATCGAATTCTTGTGGACTGGCACTATGTTCTTGGATAGAAGAGAGATTTTTATCAGTTGTAAATGCAGATCTTGCACCTTGCATACCGACATATATTCCTTTCCGCAACAACTATGAAATCAGCAGTATTATTGACCTCTTTATAACTAATATGCCACTCATAAATCCTTCTCTTCATATTGCTACTGACTTGTCCCTTGGATCAGATCATCGCCTTTTATCACTTTCCTTTACCTATGATCTACAGCACTCTACCAATATGCCACCACCATTACGCAAGACATGGAACCTCTCACACCTCAATGAACCTGATGTCCATGCTCTTTATGCTCATATCTTTACTCAAAACTCAACCTCCCTCCTTTCCACCTTGCAAGAAATTGTACTGAATCCGCTACTCACCAAACCTGACATTGATGCTATAACTGATGAGTTCAATTCACTCATTTACAACTCACTAAATAGCTCAATTGGACATCGACCCTCTCGCCCCAACCATTGGAAATCCTTCTGGAATGTGGCACTACAAACAGCAGCAGATCATCGTAACAAATGTTACAAAAAATGGCGCCTAGCAATAGGTATTGACAAAGTTGTTTGGTGGACTAAACACAAGCATGCACAGACTGAATTCCGATCCCAAGTTCAGCAAGCCAAACGCCAGTCTTGGCATGTGTTTTGTCAGTCTATGGAACGTGATTTCAGCAAAGCAACGTCAAAAATAAAACAGTTAAAACGCCGTAGACAGCCATAACATACCTTCCAGCATGACGATGGACCAGCCGTAGTAGCAGCAACAATGTGTGACCATTTGGCAACAGTATATAGTGGACATATACTTCCAGCAACCCGACCACCAGCACCAACAACGACTTATAACAGTGTGCCTTTTGCCTCTGATGACTCTCCATTTAACTCATCAATTGTGGAGGAATTCATGCAATTTATGTCTAACCGCAAGGCACCAGGGCCTGATCATATCAGAGCTGAAATGCTAAAACCTATCAAATCACTTATCTCACCTGTTCTTGCTTTGTTATTTACAGTTTGCTGGCAATGGTCGTATGTCCCAAGTCTTTGGTGCCAAGCACAAGTTTTCCCCATCTTCAAGAAGGGTAGTCCAACAGATCCAGCTAACTACCAGCCGATCTCCTTGACTTCTGTACTGTGTAAGCTTTTTGAGATGTGTATAGCCCCCAAGTTGCACAAGTACTCTCCTCCTTTGGATGTGGCTCAAGGTGGTTTTCGTCCTCGCTGTGGTGTTTTGGATCAAGCTCTCTGTCTCCATGATCTGATGAAAGTCTATTACCACCATCATAAGCACTACCCTGTTGTTGCATTTCTGGATATCAAGGCTGCCTATGATACAGTAGATCGACGAATCATCTGGCACGCTTTACAACAACGTGGCACTCCACCAGCCCTTTTGGGCCTCTTAGTTAACATGTTTGACAATGTCTCCATCTCTGTCCTTCTGGATAACTTTTCTTCACACTCGTTCTCACCTGCCACTGGGGCTCTCCAAGGTTCTGTCCTCAGTCCACATCTGTATTCAATATATATCAACTCCCTGCCCCCATTACTCCGCACAGTTGCTCACTCACACACTACAACCCATGTTTCATCACCCTCTCCTACCTCATTGGATGCGTATAATGCTCTTCTTGCTCCTTCAGGTATGGATGGCTTTGGACATATTCATTTCTCAACACCCATCAATTCTCTGCTCTTTGCTGACGATGTAGCTATTTTTGGTTCTTTTTCAGACGTTCAGGCCATGCTAGACCTTGCTGCAGACCACTCTCTTACTCTTGGATATCGATGGAGCCCCACCAAATGTGAAGGTATATATCCCAAAACATGTGCAAGCTCACCAGTTCCACTTCTTTTATATGGTCAAGTTCTCCCTGCCACTGACCTGTTTATTTATCTGGGTGTTCCTTTTGCCAATAATACACCCACTGACAGTATCTCCTTATTTTATCCTACGGAGAGTTTGAATTTTGAAAATCTGTTGAGGTAGTGACAGGTTTTACTTTTGGTAAATTCAATTAGAATTGTATTTGTTTATATCAATCAGAAATATTTTTCTTGTACTTTTAAGATCTTTTAATGATATATATTTATTATTTTTATTATTATCTCTGAGTATTCATGTTTCTAAAATATGAAGGGTTCTCACTTCTATATTCATCCATCAACCTCACAGCATCTGCGAGTGCTCTTTTTATAAGATTTGCCTTTGTTTGATCTAAGCCAGAAATTGCCTTCAAAGTTTGAAGATCTTCAAAGCCGTGATGCATTGTTGCAGAATAAGCTGCAATTTTGTCAAAGATATATACACCTCTATCTTCAGCAGTACCTCCACTCTCTAATTCCTCCTCTACTTCTTCCTCAACTTCGTTCTCGTTTGCATTTACAGTGTCTTGTTGGTTCAATGCCACTCCTACTATCTCCCGTTGCTCAATGAAGCTGAATTTTGCCTCACAGTAATGCTTCAACAAATGTAAATGCTTGCATGGGATCTGGCAGGTCAGAAAGTTCGGGCAGGTGCAGCTTTGTATCAAGTCATTTGATATATTGATAGTATACCACTTATCTTCTGTTACGAAAGATCTTATTTGCCACTCACCATTATAATCATCCATGCTGTTACCAGTCTCACCCAAAGGGTTGAGAATCATGGAAGGGAGCATGTCATTTTGGATTTTTGAAGCAACAAAAGAATTTCTTGCTAACTCATTATCAATGGGACCCATCTTACCATTGTTGAAGTGAATACACTCAACCTCTTGTTCAAAATAGAACTTCACATCATTTGTCAAGATAAAAATCAGTCGATTCAATCTTCTGATGCGTGCACAACCAAAGTAGATTGTCTTGAGTTGATTGTGCCATGATTCTACATAGTTGTTTGTCACATATCTCTGATGTTGTTGGCTAACATATGGGCGCCCCCATCTTTGCAACAATTCTTTGTTCTTGGTCCATTTCTTCTCAAAATATTTCAAAAACTGAGGTTGATCCTGAACCATCAGTTTAAAACCTTCAATTGCTCTTAGGAATACATCTTCATTGGACTTGATGAGAATGTGTCTCAGGTAGTACTTCAGCGCAGTCTTATAATTTCCAAGTTGTTCTGATGTATAAGAGGCATTAAGTTTAATCTTGCTGTCAAGGTTGTGCTGCCAAGTACAAAGAACATGAAAATCACAGTAGTGACTTATAGCATGAGGTAATGCTTCTTTGATTGCATTAACCTCCATAATGCTACAGTCAATGGTGATATTCATTGGTACAAAGCTGCTTTTGATGCGAAGGTGGTCAAGCCAAAGTTTGATGGGTATGGCTGTCTGGTTGTTTGTCACCATGTATGCAACAGGGAATCCTTTTCCTGTTTGAAAATGGCGAGTGACCAAAGTATATAATACTTCATCGCTTCTGGACGAAATGGAATGGGTGGCATTGAGACAAAAAGATTGCGAGATTCTCATGATTGAAACTTGCATTGGTGATTGAAATCCAAAGGCAAATTGTTTTTTACCGTCATTATAAACAGAAAGATTGATTTCAAAAATGCAATAGTTTTGTTTTGCTAGCTTTCACTAGAGAAATGACCCTGAATACCCTTGTGTGAAGGTTCATGGTTACATGTGGATATTTAGAGCAATTTTTGATCTCAGCATGTTTTTTGGTGTACATGTTCATAAAGTCATGTTGTAATTTTCTATTGGCTTGGATATAATAACCATCCAAGTTATTTTATCATTATTATTATTATTATTATAAAGTTTGAACAAATAAAGTAAATGTAACACTTGTTTCCCTTTTATCTTAACATTTATAACAAAATAAACACCATGTCCTCTACTTCTGAACTTTATAATAAGAAGTGCTATTGTACAAAATGCAGCAATAATCAACAAGGCTACAGCTTTGTTTCTACACGAACCCTCCAGCATCACAATAAAAGAGCAAGATATGAAGACATGGAAAGAAGTGAAAGAAGTATGTTTTGTTTTTCATTTTCATTTTCATTTTGGTTATTTTATATAATGTTTTATTTCAATAGATGTATCTGTTCAAAGAAATCTCATGGATATTGATTTTGAAAGTAAGAAACGTTAATTGTGATAAAAAGAGAAGTAAACTAAAAATTGAATTCTATATGTAGCTACATCAAACCAACAAACCGGACCCATGGAAGCAATGGGCGGTCAGACCAACTCGCCTGTTTGGGAAGGAGCCCCAATTTCTGACGATGAGATTGCTTTTAGCAATGAGTTGAAGGGCGAAAACAGTGATGGTGATGAAAATGACAATGACAAAGAAAGCAATGGCGATGAAGAAAGTGAAGACAATGAAGAGAATATTGTTGAGATTGAAGTCTAAGAATTCGATACTGAAGGTCGGTCCGTGTTAATTAACTACTAAAAAAAGACCCAAAAAAAAATTCAAGGAAAAGAACCAAAAAAGAAAAATCTGAAAAAAGGGGGGTGTTAATTTTTTTTGTTTTTTTTTACAATAGATCCTTTTGCCACCCCAAATATGCCTGAAAATCCAGTACACAGGTTCATTGCTACTTTTGTGGTAATGTTTGCTTCCTGCTATGTGGTCAATAAGGACGCTGTTGTCTTGATCAAGTTCATCAACAAGCTCTTGTTGATTTACGAGCAGGATTTCCAATTGCCCGTGAGACTTTCTGGTCTCCAAAGCATGACAGGATTCTCAGCCATGACAAAAGGGATTAAGAGAGTTGTCGTGTGTCAGGATTGTCACAAGGTGTATGAGGAAAGTGTACCTGCTCCTTTGAATCGTGATTTCGTAAAGCTTGGTGCACATACCGCCTGTAATTGCAAATTAATGGTCCAATCATTGTCTGGTGGTTTGGTCGCAAAGAAGTCTTATGTATATCAGTCTCTCACACGTGCTCTTAAAATTCTTTTCCTCTGTCCCAATTTCAAGCAAAAGATCATGCACTGGAACCAAGAATTCAAGATCACTGATACATTGTGTGATGTTTACAATGGTGAAGCCTGGGCTGATTTGAAGGACAATGACAATGAAATTTTTGTTGAGCATCCTCGTTCATTGATGCTGACATTAAACATCGACTGGTTCCAGCCTTTTGATGGTACTAGCTATTCCTGCAGTGCTATCTACCTGGTGATTAACAACCTGCCTAGAAATGAGTGGTTTAAAGCAGAAAATACAATCCTTGTTGGTCTCATGCCTGGACCAAAAGAGCCAAAATCAGAAGAGATCAATCATTATCTCAAGCCATTAGTCGACGAAATGATACAGCTCTATCTTGGAATACAGATACCCACCTACCAGCAAACAGACGGTACAACTGTTTGTGCAGCCTTATTGATGGTTGCATGCGATATACCTGCTGCCAGAAAGACTAGTGGGTTCACTGCGCACAACAGCACATGCGCCTGTTACAAATGCAACAATCAATTTTATCATCTGCCAGGCACTTCTTCTGTCGATTTCCGTGGATTTGATTGTGACCAGTGGCGCCATCGAAGTGATAGAGCAAACCGTGTGCATGCTGAGGAGTGGAATAGTGCGAGTACACGCTCAGAAAGGCAGCAGCTGGAGGTCGAATATGGTGTTCGATGGTCACAGTTGTATTGCCATGGATACTTTGATCTAGTACGTGGAACGATCATTGATCCCATGCATAATCTTTTTCTGGGAACACCAAAGAGAATGATTGAAACATGGACAAAAATCAAAAAAATGAAAAACAATGATCTGCTTGCAATGCAGACAGTTGCAGCAATGATGATATTGCCCAGCGACTATACCAAGCTGAAAACGAAGATAGGAAAGAGCTTTTCCCACATGAAAGCAGATGAGTGGAAGTCTTGGGTATTGGTGTACTCTCCCGTGCTTCTAAAACCAGTTCTTCCGTCCAATATGTTCAATGGCTGGATGCACTATATAAAAGCATGCCGTATACTTGTAAAGCCATCAATCAGTTTCATCGAAATAGACCAAGCACACAGATATCTACAAGAATTCTGTCAATCTTGTGAAGATACATATGAACCAAAAGTCCTCGTCTGCAACATGCACCTGCACCTCCATCTTCGTGACACAATTCGTGATTTTGGACCCATGTATGGCTATTGGCTCTTTGGTTTTGAGAGATACAATGGTTTGTTAAAGAATAATAAGACGAACAGAAAAGATGGGTTTGAAACAACCTATATGACAAAATTCGCTGCAGACGCATACAAAGCTGATTACGTACGAAATACATTATCATGTTCAAGCCTCATTCCATTCCTTCCTCTTTTCGAAAAACTTACCTCTACGACCGCACCTATAATGACCTATGCCACTTATGCTCCAACCAACCAACAACCTTTCCGACTGCAACAATTTGTAGACTCATCCTTAGATTGAGCAGCACCTATCAAAGGCAATGAACCACTCCCCCCATCCACCTTTCCTTTACAGTCCTTAAAAGAATCAACAATGAGTAATATTGATTATCCTCAATTGTTAGATTATTATAAAATCGCCTATGCCATGCCCAATCCCATTTCTTACCACGATACCAGATTGTCACAATATTTTGTAAATAACTAAATCACAAAATTGAAATCAATTGATCTCCTTGGCCAAACATATATTGGGAACAACAGTTCTGGTAAGCACA
Source organism: Phycomyces blakesleeanus NRRL 1555(-) (assembly GCF_001638985.1). NCBI lineage: Eukaryota > Fungi > Mucoromycota > Mucoromycetes > Mucorales > Phycomycetaceae > Phycomyces > Phycomyces blakesleeanus. The sequence goes on along the minus strand of NW_017265173.1, from coordinate 63,714 downwards.
GGTCACTCGTTCAAGCTTTCTTCCATAGCAGCAATGGCCGAACTTCAAGCCTATATACTGGACAAATTCAGTATCTTTTTATACATTCATTTACTCAGCCTCCTCATTCAAACCACCGAGCATCAACATTACATCAAGACCAGCATGTTTTTGCATACATCCGATGGTATAATTCGACAAATGACAATGAACACAGAGATGAAGGTATTGCAATCTGCTTGCCAGAATTCTCTGCTGATAATTATCACAGCATCTTGCCTGTACATTGCATACACTTAGAGGTCGCAACTGCTGTAGATGTAACTGATATGAACGAAAAAAGAATGCTAGTCATTCCTATGCCAAAAAAATACTATGCCTGAAGCCTTTATGAATAATTATGCACTATGATTTTTTATGAGAATAATTAAATAAAAAACAAAGAACAAGTAATGCCTCTTTATGCATTTTTTTGGTTATTTAAAGTATAAGACGTTATGAATGAAGAAAAAATGAACAAGAAATATAAACTTTATTTAGGGCCCGTTTCTAAGAGCCCACTGAGGAAACTGTGACGCAATTGCATCAGGGACTGGTCCTTCAATGGTTTCGCCAAAAGCACATGACAGCAATTGATGGCTATTTAAGCCTAAATCAGCTACCACTTTGTTGTCAACAAGTGTGATGAAGTGGTTGTACTATATTAAAGATATTAATATTTTATTCAGTATAATACAATATAATATATTAACTAAATTAAATATTTCAACTTTAAAAAAACTAATTACCTCATCACTTCTCCAATCTGGACGACGAAGACGAAGCCCACTATAAGAAACATGAGGCGAAGTGCCATCGTCTGACTCACCAACAGACATAGCCTCTTCTATAATGAGACCAGAGCAATCTCTTTTCATCTCGTCATCAATAGCAGTCTTGTTAGACTGGTACGCTGTTTTGCAACGTTTCAAGTGCTGTTGAAAATATTAAATTAGCTTTCTTTTTTTGCTTTAAATTAATGACTTAGATAAGAATTGTTCAAATAATAAATAAATAAAGTATAACTTACCTCCTTTTCGCGGCTACTTCTTCTGTTGCGAGCATTGTCTGACTTCTTTTTAGCCTGAGACTTATTAGCTGCATGCTTTCTGCTAGTGACGTTTGTGTAGACAAAGTCACGAACATCACTTTTTCTCAGTCCTGCTCCTACAAAATTTCTTTCCAAGTAGGCAACGAGGTTTTCTGTCAACTTAGTATTTGGCAACTGGTTGAAGTTGACAGCCATGTTCCACCTTGACTTGCCATTGTTGGCTTGAATTTCAGCCAAATGTTTTGACTTGAACTTAGGGTCCCACAAATGCTCCCAAAGAAGTCTCTATTGAATCTTGGTAAGTTATTAAAAATATAATTTACTATATGTATGATACATACATAGGTTTTTGTTTTGTTGACTGATTTTGCATCAGAAGCCATGGTGGAAGAACCAGCTACATTCATTTCCATGCTCACAGGAGCAACAGCATGCACTAAAGCCATTGGCTGACTCTACAAAACAGCAGACACAGGAGTGTTCGAAGTTTTTGCTTTGATATCAGCAACGTCTTTCATGACAGTGGTCATGTCACAACGCAAGATGGCAAGAGAGTTTGCTATCTCTCTCTCAGCAGGAGTGCGTCGAGTGGGATAGCTTTCATTTTGGTTAGACATATTCTATTAATTTAAAAATATAAGTTCAAATATGTATTAACTGTTAATGCTTTTATATTCTTTGAATAAATTTCTATTATACACTACAATTATATTTATTATCAAACATATCAAAATAAAAGACAGAAAAAGATGGGGGGATAGAGAGAGAAGTGTGAGTATAAGTAAGAATAATTGTAAGAGTGCGTGAGCAAAAGTGAGTAAGATTGTAGCAAAAACGTATATTTATATTTCCAAAAAAAAAGGATGTCTAGTCTTGATTAATCTTGGTTAAAAGAATATATCTAAAGTAACTTCTTGTACACACACTGTGTAAATTGATACAAAGATTGCTTTTAGATACTACACCATTATATCTATTATGCTTTTTGGATATTTTTTGTGAGTTTCATTTTTTTTAATTACCTATTTTGTTTTTTTTGTATTTTATTTACTTATTTTTTTTATTTTTCCATATTTTTCCATATTTTTCCTTATCGACCATTTTCTTTTCTTTTCTTTCTCTTTCTGATTTTTGTTATAACTGTGAATTTTACTGGTAAGATACATTCTTCTTAAAAATACTTCTGTACAGACAACAACAAGATTAATACATTCTGTTGTCATAGATACATATATACTCTCTTAGTATTTTACTATATTCACAAACTTTTTTGGTAACATATTTTCTTTTTTTTAAAGCAATTCTTTTCTTCAAATGTAACTAAATAATAATTATTATTTCAGTTGTCATAGATACTAGCGTGTTTTTTCCTTCTGATGTATTCTCTTTACAATGGCCATCCAGATTAGTCCAGGTTAGTAACTATACTTCATGTCATCATCCTATAAAATTATTCTGACTTTTCTCCTTCTTTTTTATAGACAATATCGCCAAAAATATTCCCTACAATTAAACAAGACCATCAACACGGTAATATTTTATTTTTTATTTACTTTTAATATTTATCAGACAGAATATAATTTTTATTACAGATGAATGTTCATCTGCCAAACACGCAATGAATCAAGAACCTCTATCTCTTGGCGCCATCATTGACATGGTAAGACTTCTTCTTTTATTCTCTTAATATGTATGATAGTATTATTTATACTGTATATTAATATATGTTTTTTACTAAAGGTTATATCAACTCTTGACAAATACTATCTAGGTCTACAAATAAATTGACTTTCTTTGGGTACATTCATTACATATTCTGTCACCCAATTCACTCAAACTAACTTCTCTATATTATTTTCATTGTTAAAGAAATTATACTTGATGCCATTCCTCGAACTCTCAAAGTTTTATTTTTATCTTCTTCAGTCATTATATTGTATGTATTCTCAAATTAATATATCACTCACAACATGTAAATATTTAAATACACATCTAACTTCTCTTCTATTATGTTAAATAGTATCTGTGCCAAAGATAACTACTGAATATGAGGGTTTACAAACATTATATATAAAGCACTGCTTGATTTGAGTCATATGAAGGATACCAGTGAAGACGGCCCGAGGCATATAATATTATTCTAATACTATTAACCTAGAATCCTTCTATTTTTTCTAATAAATACAAAAATAAACTATAATTCAAACCAATAATAATTGAATATCAAGTGATTGGGGGAGCAGATAATCTATGACCTCAAAATAAAGAGTGTTAATGATTGGCTTATAAGCAATAAAATGTCCATGGTTCTAACTATTCACCCAGAGATAGCTCAACAATATGCATGCGACGTAGTCCCTGATTATTAACCTTTAACATGGAAACAGATTGTATTACAGCAAAAAAACAAAGTTTGAAATAAAGTTTTCTTGGTACTCTATTATATACAAAGATATAAAATTACTATTGACCCCAACTTCACTAGTGCTATCGAACTTTACACTTGTAGATAGCAGGTCTGTGCACATGTAACCAGATCAGCTTTGGTACCAGTGGAAATAGGCAAAACCCCACTGTAAAATGCGGAATATTCACAATAGTATGCCTGAATTTCCCGATGTGTATTTATTGTTATTTCCCAGTGTTTACATTTAACCAGATGGAAAAAGATGCATTTTCATCAGAAGCAAACATATGTAACAAAGTAGTCATCTATTTTATATACGAGTTGTGATGATCCAGACACTCGGATGTTGGATTTATCACATATAAGAACATATTCATATTGGGATAGCGTAGTAGCTATCATCTTGTCAGTATAAAATTTATATAAATGATTAAGTAATCAGCCAAATAATTATTACAGTTAGTACTGTAGATAATAGCTTAAAAATTGTTAAGATAATTATATCATACTGCTGGGTAAACTGTGTCAGATCGATATGGAGCTAATTTAGTAGGAAATCCTAAAGCTCTAATATAAAAGAGAAAAGAATAGCTAAGAGCTAAAGAAGTACGATTTATGACTTGATGTCATAATTGTAACACCGACACTAGTTAACACTGGAAAAATAGGGTAATTTCATCTATGGCGTAGGGTACTATTATTTGTGGAGTGGTAGCTTAAATTTCCATCACTTTTGTCTTTTTTATTTTCGACGGCGATGATAATGCTCGGTCTGTTTTATTGGATAAAAAAACGAGTTTACTCTTTTTTGTAAAAAATGTCTGCGAGATTTCTTTTTGGGACTTGTAGCCATGTCGCAGAGTCAATAGTTGTAGGAAACTTAAACCAAATGATATCTTTTGAGTGAGATAATAAAGCTTTTTATTGTTGTAATATTTATTTATAAGTATGATGAGGTTAATGGTTGTGATATTACTACAAATATTTTTGTTGTATATGCTCTACAGCCAATAAAATGTACATGACGACATGTTTTAACAAAAGCGTGTATTATTGTATTTTAGAATGAGGCAATCAATTACTGTTTAGAGAACTGCCCATTTTAACAACCAGAATAAACTATGTCATTTTGGAAGCTGATATAATTTGGAAAGATATATATTAAATTGTGTTCCTGAACAATTTTCTATTCTTGTCAATTCTAAAGACTTAAAAAATAAAACACACGCACACAATATGTCAAACAACAACAACAATTCAGAATGTAAGTGCTCTAAATGCTCTTCCAATAGCATGGGATTTGTTTTGGTGTCTACCCAAACACTCAGAAGACATGCACAACAGGATATCGTGAGACAATATCAGTCAGGATCTTCTTGTAAGTTCAAATTTAAGAAAATTATTATTGAGACAATTTTAATTAAATATTTATTTTCATATAATATAGCCTCAGTTATAGAAGTAATGTCGAATGACAATGACATGGAGATTGACTTTGAATACAATGTTGATGCCGAAGATCAAGTTGAAGGTATGCATAGTATTTTTATTAAAGTTTTATAATCATTTATAATATCTAATAATTTGATTCTTTTTTACCTAACAAAACAGCCGAAGACTTACCTCTTTTTGGCATTGATTTCTTGTTTGATTCTGAAAGCGAAGATGAGGGTGTCATTGAAGCAACCATTTTGGATATTTCTGACGATGAATCTGATGATGTTAGAGGTTAGTACAAAAAGCACATATAAATCAATAAAGTCAACAAGTATTGATTTTTTTTTCAAATAGAGCACTTTTCTTCATCCAATATGCCAGTCGATCCTACTCATGCTTTCATTGCTTCTTTTGCTGCCTTCTTCATATCCAAATATGTTGTCAATTCTGGTGGTGCTGTTCTGTTAAAGTTTCTTAACAAAGTATTGGCACACTTTGGACAGTCTTTCCGTCTTCCCCTCAGTATAAGCGGTGTCAACTCTATGACCGGTCTCAGCGACGTGACTCGAGGTGTCCAGTGGTTTGTTGCATGTGGCGATTGTAACAAAGTATACGAAGAGTCCGATGTTGTTCCAGAGTGCTGTAATTTCGAGAGACTCTCTGGTAGAGAATGTGGAAACGCTCTTTTCTTTGCAACATCAAGAGCCTTGACTATCCCCAAAAAGATCTACATGTATAACTCCATAATCAAAACATTGTCTATCCTTTTTTGCCGCCCTGGATTCGAAGACACCATTAACCATTGGAGAATCAGAGTGCAAGTTCCAGGCATGATGTTTGACATTTACGACGGTACGAAGTGGAACAGTCTGAAGGATAGCAATGGTTTACCGTTTGTGAATCATGAGCGCTCCATAATGCTTACCATGAATATCGATTGGTTTCAACCTTTCGATGGGGTCACTTACTCCTGTGGTGCGATATACCTTTGCATCAACAACTTGCCAAGATCGGAATGGTACAAGAAGGAGAATGTTGTTCTCGTTGGTCTCATGCCAGGGCCCAAGGAAGCAAAGACAAGTGAGATCAATCACTACCTCCGTCCCCTTGTCGCGGAACTCAACCAGTTGTATGGCGGTGTGGTGATGCCTACCGTACAGTGCCCATCTGGTGCTCTTGTCCGTGCTGCCCTTCTTCTTGTTGCCTGCAACATTCCTGCTGCCCGTAAGACTTGTGGGTTCACCTCTCATTCAAGCACATGTGCATGCAATAAGTGTAACCGACAGTTCCCTCGCCTTCCAGACTCCAATGCTGTGGACTACTCTGGGTTCGTGTTTTCTGAGTGGGTGCCTCGCACTGATGCCGAAAACCGCTGTGATGCTGAGTTGTGGAGAATGGCCAGCAGTGATGCACAGAGAAAGAGATTGGAGAGGGAAAATGGTGTCCGATGGTCAGAATTGCATGACCTGGTTTACTTTAACCTCGTGGAGTGCACTGTCATCGATCCGATGCACAACCTGTACCTCGGAACAGCAAAGAGGATAATGGAGAAATGGAGATCTTCAGGTCTCATCACAGATGCACACTTGGCCGAAATGCAGTTGGATGCTGACAAGCTTGTACTGCCAGAGGACTACACGCCATTAGGGACAAAGATCGGGCGTGGCTTCCCATTCATGAAGGCCGACAAGTGGAAGTCTTGGTGCTTGGTGTACTCTCCTGTTCTCCTGCGTGGTCGTCTACCTGGAGCTCATCTCGGTAACTGGACAACGTTTGTCAATGCATGCCAGTACCTCTCAATGCCAAGCATATCCATGGCTCACCTTGATGAAGCCCATCAATCTTTGGAGGCTTTCTGCAGAGAGTGCGAGAAGTTGTATAAAGCCCCATTCCTTTCGCCAAACATGCATCTCCATCTTCATCTGCGAGAGACTGTACTGAACTTTGGCCCGGTTTATGGCTATTGGCTTTTTAGTTTCGAAAGATGCAATGGTATCTTGAAAAACTATGCGACAAATAGAAAAGACGGGTTTGAGGGAACCTATATGAAGAAGTATCTTGAAGAAGCATACCAGGGAGATCTTATTCGCCAAACTTTGCCAATAATTCGACCTGAGCATTTGGCGATCATCCTTGAGCTCACTGCATCCACTGCCAATTCCATAGCCACTTCCACTTCCACTGCCACCTCAATCCAATTCGATATCAATGCTTTTCTTGATTCTCCTGAGATCAACTTTGATATCGTCAAGGGAAACGAGCCTTTGCCCCCTTCCGCACTTCCTTTAGCTCTAAAGGGGGAGATTTCCATGGATGAATCCGAGTATGAGCATTTGTTGGAATACTATCGCGAGACATACGATGATCAAACTCTTGTTCATTATCGTCAGGCTGGTCATTTCAATAATTTTGTTAACAATCGGATACAGAAGTTTGAATCAATCAATCTTCTTGGGCAAATCTACAAGAGCAAAACGAAGAATCAGCGTGGGTCGTTCATGCAAGCCTTGTTTGAGACAAGTGATGGTAGAAGTACCAAGCCATACGCGGGCCAAATTGAGTACCTCTTTGTCAATACTGCTGTAAACTCGTTTGCTGGTCATGCGAGCCAGCATGTATTTGCATATGTACGATGGTACAAGGAAGTTTTACTTCAGCCCAGAGCAGGAGAAGGAGTTGAGGTGAATGAGGTGGGGTTCGAAGATGACAGCATGAACAGCATTCTCCCAGTGCATAGAATCTGCTATCCAGTCGCAGTAGGCGAGCACCTTGGTCTAGAAGGCGAAGTTCAGATGTGTGTAGTTCCTTTGCCACAAAAAATATATATTTAGATTCAAATACAAAAATAAAACACGTATAAAAAAGAAAAATTAATTAATACAGACTAATATATATAGCTGCACGTTTATTTTTTATTATTTCTATAAATTTTTGATTGTACTTGGCATGCTATACATGCATCTGTATACATCATGCTAATCCGTAAACATAAACAAGTAGAAAAAAGACTCTAAAATAGTTGGCAAGAAAAAAATGATTTATTTTGAAAAGCACCAATCTGGTAAAGTGACTGCCAAATTCTCGGGAATGCTCACTTCTTTCTCATAAGGGATGCGCTTTTTCAAGCTTTCTGAATTTTTCTTCAAACGGATAACAGTAAGTTCATCAATAGTACTAATAAACGTCTGGAGCTGGTTTAAAGAATAAATAGTATTAATAAAGTATTATTATTTTCTTTAAAACATAAATAGATGTTTAACATTACCTCATCAGTTCTCCAGCTGGGACGATATGCCTGCACTTTGTTATCTCCATCCGACTCGCCATCAGACATCACGTCAATAGAAAGAATATTTCCGCAATCATATCGATTCATGCCCTCATGAATAGCCTCTGTATATGTCTGGTACGTGATAATACGATGGTCAAGAAGCTACCAAAGAGTATTGTATTAAAACATTAAATCAATAGTAAATTAATTTTATTTTAAAACTTACGGTCTTCTTTCTGTTGCGTCTTCTTCCAGCTTTATTTCTAGCCATAATCTTCTCTGCTGAGATCCGGAAGACTCACACTTGATTTTGGTAGTGATTCTTTATTATATTCATAATGACACTCTTTGACACATTTGTGCAACATCTTTGAGGTCTCAGGTACTTGAAGAGAGCCAGTGCAAGTGTCTTGTTGTACTTGTTGCCATACGTGCCAGTCATTGACCATGCTGATCTATTATTATTCTCAGCAACTTTGAGCGGGTCTGTGCTAACAAAGTTCGGTTTCTTGATGTAACTATTGATAAGTTGCTATAAAAACAGTATCAGATATATTAATCAGTAATGTTATTATTATCAATTTACTTACAGAAATCAAGGGATGATGTTTCGCTCCAAGGTCAAGATCATCATCCATGGAAGAAGAATCCGCTGGTACAGCAGAAGGCATCACGGAATTTTGGCTGGTCATTGCCTTTTTTATTTCAGCATTTTCAGTCATGAGCTGAAGGACCGAGTTCTTCAAAAATTCATTTGTCTTGTTGGACAAATTCAGGCCATTCTTCAAATGAGTTATTGCATCAGTCACTCCTTTTGCATTTTCTTGCAAGGATTGCATCGACACATTGTTGGCTGCCAACAAGGTAAGGACGTGATCCATTGGGGTCACAGCGACTTGAACTTCAGGGGCTGTGTCAGCTGCTACTTCTGGAGTTGGTGTATCAATTGGAGCAACAACACCTGCAATTGTGCTATTAAGAACAGCATTCATGCATAGGTTGGGTCGGCGGGGAGCAGTAGGAATACGCTTTGTCATTTTCTGTTAATAAAATAAATATTAATAATTTTCAACTAATATTGTACAATTCACTACACTTGTTATATCATATTTAAAATTCACATACTAGTAAAGAGGATAAGCGGTGCAGATTAACTCTCTACCTTTCATTTGATATTTAAGCACATCTCCCAACCGCTTGATCCACATTTAGACAACTTCTTTTCTAACTCAATGAGGCACAAAGTAGTATTTCAAGATGACGGTGGTCATCTTCTTTTGGAGTATTACTTTTTACAGCCCGCATTTTGTCAGGGTCAAACTGGATTTTAAGACAAGTCTTTTTTTTTTCCTTTTTTTTTCTTTTAACAACATTTATTATTGATATTTTCTTTGTTTCTCTTTTGCTTATGTTTTTACAATTTCACTTACAATTTTCTTTCTTTCTTTTATAGCTCGATACCAAATATGTGTCTCTTTGTTTGACTATACTCTGTCTGATATATCAAGGTAAGATATTATTCTCTTAATGATCTCTGTTACTCATCATATTGTTTGTCTTGCCATTGCTACTCATTTCCATTGAGTCTCATCATCTCTTAATTGAACATGGTAAGTTTTTTTCTTAAAAAAAATTCAAATTATCCTTTTGTCGTACTCATAGATATATATTTATCTTTATTATGATTTATTAGTTATGTCTAATATTATGCACAAAGACGTATAATCAGTAATATTTGGTAAGTTAACTACAATATATTTAATAAATACGCCTTTACTACGCACAATATTAATAATTATTCATTTTTAGAATGTATCTCTATTCAAAGACTACTGGTATTGTCTTGATAATTCTGAAGAACATGTTTATATCAATTTTATGTCAAGTCTTCTCCGCCTTGTAAGTATTTATGAAGAAATTTCAATTTAAATCATTTACTAATTCTTCTTTTCTATTAATCATTTTTTAATAGCATTCCCACTATTAAAGTATGTATTCCATGTCTACTCCCGGAAGGCTTTAAATTATATATAGCGAGCAAGAAGTATTAGCGATTATAATAGCTATAGTATCAAAACTGTCGCGAAATTAGGATTTTTATCTAGAAAAGATTTTCCTATCAAATAAAACAAAATTGAACAAAAAATGTATAACCCAATGTTTTTCCAAAAAATAAATAAATAAAAGTAAAATAAATAAACAAACCAAAGAGGCTTGTTTATAAAAATCTACCCATGCTTTGTTTCTCTTTTCCATTGTAAAAAAACCTAGTTTCATCACTTTGAGCACGTATAAAAAACCAACTATCATCATTTCTTTATATTGTAAAAAACCTACAATCATCTCTTTGATAGTTTTTAAAGCATTTCTGCAGCCAATAAAAAAACCCGGTAAAAATAATAATATGGGACGCTAGCTCTTTATAGACCTCAAAATATAACACATAAAGAGGTAGACTCGATAGGAGTAAAGCGTAACTACAATATTTATTCAGTTTCCATAGTTTGCGGACTGACAATCGTTCTACATTGGGTTTTCGTGTACCTGTTGTTATGATGATACGCATCAGCACCATAGATGATATCGTACCATTGCTCAAAATGATATATCACAAAAATTGTGATGATATTGGCTCAATCATCTACATTTTTAGTACATTTGATCCAGATGAAATTACCCTATTTTTCCAGTGTAAGCAGTAAATACACTCTAATAACCAAATATAGTAAAGGAAGAAAGTCTTAAGAAACTAAGACGTAATGACAAGAGCAGATTGTGTTTTCTTATAAAAAGGGACACTTTTTATTTATGAATAAAGACAACTTATATACAGTCTCAAAGTATTTCTATACGTCTCTATTATCAAATATTTTATTTTTCTATTGTTTCATACCTGAAATACCACACGAGTATTTATTTGATATATAAATATTAATTTAATACGAAAGCTATGTTATATTCATTAACAAACCTTTCTCATTCTGTTGTAAATTTCTTCATAATTAGGCTTTCTAACGCCAACTCCCCAACTATCAATCTGTCTAAGAACTGAAATTCTTGTACTTCTACAGCTGCTGCCACTTTTCAACTGATCTTCAATAATCTTTATGGCTTCAGAAGGCAAAAGAAGAGTTCTGACTTCGTCCCAGTCTCCAGGAACATGGTTTACATGTGCTCTTATTTGGCAAAATGTAACAACATTGGGGTTGTCGAGATGCTGTATGATTTTTAAGGCAGCTGTACAAGAGCATGCCTTTGTATCTTTCTGGGCAAGACGTAATTGGCGGTTTGTTATATATTGGCCAGCACGGTGGCATTTTTTAGTCTCTCCAAAAACTAAACCTTTTCCAGAATATTTATGCTTTTTATTCCATTTTGTTGAGCATAAGACATTGATTCGCTCCAGACACTTTTTCTATTCACTAACTTTTACTAATATTGTCGAATTCAAAGGAAGCATCTTGATTCCTTCCAAAGGTGAGTTGATCAAGACTTGTTGAATGGTGGAAATATCATAAATAGTGTTGTTTATATTGTTGTTAGACATAATTGAAGTTTGTTTTTAAGAAAGAGAGAAGTGATTATTTGTTGAAAAAAAAAATGCCATGTGTGGGATGCAAAAGCCACTGTCTGTCATTAAAGTTAGAAAGCCACAGGACTAAATTAAATACTAATTCAAACTCTCCGTAGGATAAAATAAGGAGATACTACTGACATTTCTTTCATTTATGGTAATTTCTAACAGTACAGCTGTTTCTATTGGTTTAGAGTTCCAATTTTAAGTTGAACCTGTTAAGGCTCAGATTTGGGTGTACAAATTTTATATAAATGAGCCAAAAGTAGATTAGTGTAATGTTTTAAGTGTCATGATAAAATTTTAGATGGTACAAAAATCTGAAATGGGGGGGAGAAGCGAAGAGAGCTGGAAAAGAAGAGATTTTATTGGACAAACCCCATTGGGAAAAAGACTTTTTTTTTGATAAGTCATTTTTTTTAATAGATTTTTGCAATGTTCATCAACATCCACCAGAACATGCTGAATTTTGCAACGTTGAGAAACTTTTGGTTATTAGAAGACCCGACGGACAAGTGAATATCAACAGCCTGAACGATGTTGATGTCATCTTTGTTGACTTCAACCAGGCCTCCAAGGGGCAGAACCACAATGTTATTGTAATTTTCTGTTACTACAGCTGGGGTATAGATGCAATTTATATTGCTGTTCAGAACAATTTGGTACTTTTGCATAAAGAACACCTTTCTCATTCTGTCTGCAGAGTCTCTTGCTTGAACAATCTTTACCTGACCAAGGAATAATTGCCCATTTGATTGAAAAACACCTGCAAGTGTATCACACAAAGTGGGAGTCGACAACCCAGAATTGTCACTGTTGACACAAGAACCAAAGAAATGGAGATTAAAGCCTGGGAAATTGACAGGGGCCAGCTTGACAAAATCACTAATTGAACTTCTTACAGATCTTGTTCCATTACCAGCTGGTTTCTCTATGACATATGATCCTCCATTACAAAGATGCCAACAGATGAATTGCTTGCCAAATCTTGTAGCAACGTCTCAAGAGGTGGAATGGCGGTTGGTCTTGAATAAATGTTTGTGGATGAACTTATTGAACTGTTCACCGTTTTCAGTTTCGTATTGCAGCATGGAACCGAAACAAAAAATATCGTCAGTGATATGATGCAGAAGGTGGACCTTTGGCTTGAACGTGAAGTCTTGCTTAGAAAATCTTTTTGGAGAATCTGGACATCCAGTTGGAAAAGCAGATCTGTTACATCAGTGACAGCATGTTTTATCTGGGCAATATAGTAGTCAAAGCACTGGTCGACTCCGCGCATGTACACCAAAGACAACAGGCGGCCTAATGCATGCAAGGCTTTAATGAACAAACTTGCCAATGGTTTGTCACTAAAGATCTTGCTCATAATTCTAGGCAGGACTTGAATCAATTCCTTGAAATCGCGTCCAACGAACGAACCAGTGTGACAAAGCTTGTTCCTGAATGTTCAGCTGTAACTCTTACAAGACTTGTAAGAGTTTAGAGCTTCCTGGAGTCTCCCCTTTTCACTTGTAGTCAGCATCTTCTGTTTCCAGAGAAAAGTCATCAAGTATTTCGTCAGGCCATGAGGAATAATGTGGAGAATTTTGACAGGCATGTCTTTGGTAGGGTCAAAGGCTTCGAGTCTAAGAAATTCTTCACTTCCATTCTTGATATAACTCAATTTGCACCCATTGAGATATAGCTCTGACTGGATATCGGCATTGGCAAAGGCGCACAAGAAATCCCTTGTTCTTTCTTCTGACCCACAGTGGTCAACTAGAGAATACGGCGGAGTGTCAGGGATGGAACCCTGTTCAATACGAGGCGAAGGTATGAGGCATTTTTGGCAAAACTTCTTGGCAGATGTTCCCTTATGCATGGCAAGCTGAGATTGACGAGGGTTGTCACCCATAAAAAGCAACAGGGGCGCAATGACAAGAACTACTTCACCATAATCCTCAGAATACATCTCAATATCTTTCTCCAGCCTAATAAGGTCATCGACAATAGGGGGCAACATCTCAATGGCATTCAGTGTATGATTCGAGGTACAAATGAAAAGAGCATTTTCTCGTTTGTTTCTTGTCTCAAGTAGCAACGCAGCAAAGTACATTAAGTAACTGTCATACTTGTTGTACTGCTTTATTGAATTACTGGAGGTATTGTTGGAATAGAGATTAAGTGGGCAGACAACCACTTTCATCAAACCAGAGCCTGGAAGTCTTCTCTTGAATTCTTTAACACGGGATTTGCTGAGCCACTAGTCAGATTGAACACCAGTAAGAGCATAGGTAACAATTTTGGCAGGGCAATAAGAAACAGAGAAATCACGTCCGAGGAAAAGATCGCTGTCTTTTTGAACAGTAGACATAATCCTGTCAACTTCAATGGTATACTTCAGGATAGAGACAGCAAAGTTCGTAGAGTTTCCAAACCGCAGGAAATGAGTATCATCAGGATGGTTCAGCCGAGGATCGTGGCCACCATAAACCTGGAACGCATTGGCAAGTATGGATCCGTCCTTGGTGAAGAACTTCTCAAGGAGATACTGGTTCAGGGAGCCTTGGACTTCGACAACATCACCCACCCAGTAGTCTATTCCGTTTGAAGTGATCATTGGGTGCTGGAGCAATGGGTTCTCCTTCCACTTTTCGCCTTGGTCGAGATTCAACTGCTGGTTTTCCGTGAAGTCAGGAAGGGCCAAGATTTGAGATAATTTTCCAGGGCATGTCATGGTAAACATGATGTAATCAGACGGTTTGTTCATCCAAAGTACATGTCGTTCATTGTCTTGGTTCACAACATCAAAACTGGCAATAGGAAAAACAGGGATCTGGTTCTTTTTCTGCTTGTGATAGTTAATCACAGCATTTGGTGTTGGAAAATCCAGTGCTACTCCAGATTCTTCACAGACGTCCAAGACCATCTTCATAGCAAACATGATCTTCTTGATAGATCTTTCTGAGGCAAGATCTTCATCGCTGTAGAAGAGAGCATGTAAGATAAACTCTACTTTCAATTTAAATGGACGGGTGGGTCCAGTAAAAATGTCAGCTAAGTCATCAGGCCGGTACAATGTCTGTCTGCTGCTGTCTTCATTCGAGTAGGCATTCATGGCATGCGAAAGAGATTGGAAGGTTCTCATTTCTGCTGCCATTCTAGCGATATGATTCTGGCTATCATATTCTACTCTGGTGTTTGTGTCTTCATCGTCAGTGATCTCATCATAGTCATCTGATGAATCACTGTTCAGCAAAAAAAACAGGTTATTATCTATTTCAATATTGCATTACTAATTTTTACTTACGATAGAATGTGATCATCGCTATATTCGTATTCGTCAGAGATTTCATGGCCATATGTGTCCTGAGGGTTTTCAATAATAAATTCCATTGGGGCAGGTCCATTATTACTGTTCAGGTTGGTAGTGGCAGTGGTAGTGACAGTGGCAGTGCTTGCAGAAGAAGAAGGGCCATCAAACATAGCAGGTCTAATGTTAAGGTATGCTCAATTTCAGCTTTACATTACATAGTATTTTTCATCCTACTTTTAGGATTAACTTACCTTCTTTTTAGAAGTTTCTCATACTCCCCCATTTCGTTTGGATGTTTTTTTGTATAATATCTTCTGAGGTCTTGCAAGGGCCCTAACACTCTTTCAGTTTTGCAGGCAGTGCACACAAATGTTCAGTTGTCTGTAGCTGTCAGTGTGAGGAATGTGTTCCTCTTTGTTGTGAAGTGATTTTCTATGTTTAAAAATCTTTGGAACAAAAGATGTAGAAAAACGTAAGCTAATTTGAGGTACCATATCTTTATTCATGCAAAAAATAACTGCTACAAAAATTATGTGAAATAATGTGAGCTAATTTTTTTTGTTTACTTGTTTTCTTCTTTTTCCTTTTTTTTCTCATGACTGAAAGGTAAGTTTCAAGCATAATCTAACAAGATGATAGCATCCATCATACCGAACATCCTTAGTAAGTAATATATTTATTATGTTCTACTTCATATTGATACTAATATATATTTTTTATAAGATTCTATGGAGATTCCAACATGAGATTGTATTAGGAAGTTACTTCAAACTATGCCAAGCTGTCTGTTATGGTATTATAAAGTATCTACTTCTAACATAACTAAACAAGCAGTCTTTTCCTTTACTTTTGTTAATAACTTTACCCTCATCTCTTTAGGTAAGTCTTATATATCACTGTCTGTCTAGTATAAAAAGATAATTTACCATATTATTTACTTCAAAGGTCATAACACTAATACTTTGTTTCTGTTTAATAGTTGTTCTTCTTTACTTTTATCATGTCTATCTCCCAATCTATTGCATAAGAGAGACTGCTACACTAGACTAGCTACTAGTATATAGAACGCATAATCCTAGTACTATTTTTTATTGAAACCAAAATAAAAACATTTTTTTGAAACATTTTTTTTGAAACACATTTTTTGAAACCCTATAATTGCAATTATTGGACCCCCCATTTTTGAGATTTTTTGTATCCATCCTTTTTTCCATTCACAGTAAATTTGAGCGGACACTTCATATTCCGGTTTAGGAAATTTTAGTCAGGCCAACTTTAAATCTAGCTTGAACATTGAGTTTAAAAAAATCTCAGTGGGTGTGAAGGGTATTGCTTCCAAGTCCATTGCCACTCATAGACGTTCTCGTACACTTGCTACAATGGCAACACTAAACTCTGTTGGAGCTTGTCATTCTGGTTTTCTCTGCTGCTCAGTTTATGACTGTATAAGACTTTTGTTTGCCCAAAGTTTGAATATGATTTGGCAATCTCCACTCTACTGAAACAAGATATCAAAGTGCTGGAGTCCATTCAAGATAAGTGGCTTTGCATGATTGTTGGGGGGCATGCCACATCCTCTACAATTGTGTTGAAGCACATCTGCAATCTACCAAGTATGAAGTTTTGTACAGATGTTCTCATAGCCAAATTTTGTATCAGATCACGCTTTCTGCCTGCCCAGTGCCTTCTGTCCCTTTTACACCATCATCATACCATCTATTCTACACTTGTCTCCTTGGGAAAAACCAACCTTCTGTCACATCTCCCTCCAACACTCAAACTCCAAAGCCCTAGTGCAATAAAAAACCATTTTGAAAGCATTATAGAAGCTGGATTTACAACCTTTCTCCAGTCCAATACACAAGTTCTCATTCAAGCATGCCACCCAGTTCTTGGAGTTGATCCAATCTTGTTTTTGCTAGCCTCACATGTGAAACGTGGCCGTTTGATTCGTTGGAGAATGGGGTGGTTATTAGGCAAACCAAAGGAATGTCCTTGTGGATCAGATCACACCTCACGCCCCCATTTGTTGGATTGCCCACTTGTTTGTGTGGCACTATTTGAACAGTTGCCTCAACCTGACCAAGATCAGATACACAGAATTGATTTTGCCATCACATCCTTGCCTTTGTCATCTCAAGAACCACGACCTGCTTACTGGATACCACTGCTGACTATTCTCTGGGACATATATATTATATGTAATCCTGATGGTGACTATTCACATGAGACTGAACATGGTACTCTTTGGATATAATTTAGACCCTTTTCTTTTCTTTTCTAGTTCTCTACTTTTCATTTCTTTTTTCTTGCTTTGCATCTCATCTTTCTCTTTTGTTCCCCTCTGTCTGAAAAGTTCTTTGTTCTGCAATTCGGTCTCCTCCCTTTCACTGTTACAACTATTTACACAGCTGAAAAGTGGAGAGCAGGTTCAGCCATTGAAGCTAGTATGATTTATTCTTCTCTTTCACCTCTCTTTTTTGTCTTTTGTGATCCCTTGGGACTTTTTTTCTCTTCTTCTTGTACTTTGGAGGCTATATGATCTATAGATCGCCAGCAATATCTCCTTTAATAAAATATAATCTTTAACCTGAGCTACATCCCCGATCTCTCTTTCACATAAGCTACTGTTACACAAGACATAACAAAAAAGTGGGTGCATCCATACAAAAGCTTCATCAATCCATTCTACATCTTGTTCAAAACGATACATCCATTGTCAAAAACATTGCATCCATTACCACTGTTGCCTTATCTATCAGCAGAAAAAATTTCAGCCGATTCTGACAACTTTTCATTTTTGCAATCTCAAATGTCAACATTGCTGCCATCCTCTGTCATGCAGGGAATGTCACCCGATCTCGCCTCATTTCTGGGGAACATGCAGACCCAATTCATATCACTACAACAATGTACTAATGAACTTGAATCTCCTGCTGCAACTAATGCTAGATTAACTGCTCAATTAGTTAATGCGGAAAAGCTAATTACTGATCTCAGATCTCAATTAGCATCTCAGGGCAATTACCAAATTACAACAAATGCATCAACATCATCTGCACCAACCACACCCAAGGAGCCTGGCACTGAGGCTTCTACATGGGCTACAACTGCTGCTGCTGCTCACAACTCTGTTGTTGTTCCTACTGCTCTTTCTGTTCGCAAGACTCCAAGACCTCCTTCTGTTTGCCAGGTTACTGCTTCTGCTAGAATATTTGTCATTCCCACTGGTTCCAAAGGATATCAATATGTGTATATCCCACGTTCACGTTGTCTCACACATAGAGAAGTGTGTAACTCTTTGAAAACACTTGGTGTTGATACTGGCTGCATCTTGGATATCAATTTTCCTGCCAAGGATGTAGTTGGCATCCTAGTTCACAACCAGTATGCTGAGAAATTCCAGACCACTCTGACCACAGTTGCCATTGAGATCTTAGACGTGTTTGACCCTTTGGATCCCAAAAACATTGCAGATCACAAATATAAGTCTCTTTCTGATTCAGAGCTAGAAGAAGTTGCTGCTGAACTTCATTCTGATCGTTGTCTGAAGGCTCTCAAGTACCTTTGTCCTCATGTTGCTGTTTCTGTTGGTCATTTCTTTTGTGATCAAGGCTGGATCTCTAAGGAAGATATTCCTGTTCATTCTGTTTCTGGTCCTGGTGCTGATATTCATGATTTCCAATCACCATCTCGTTGTACCTCTGTTGCAATGTCTGAATGAGTGAAATCTCATTAGGACTTTGGAATGCTAATAGTCTGCAGCCTCGTGCAATTTATGATATTCTTCAACACTGTCACTCTTTACATATGCTTTTTATCACTGAAACATGACTTCTCCCCCCATCTCGTTTCCCCACTTCTTGATCCCAGATTTATCTTTATGGTTCACCTGTAGCTGGCAACTAGAGAGGTTCTATGGGTGTTTCTGTTCTTATTTCTCCATCCTGTCCTTATCCTGTCACTCAGATTCCAATGTCATCTAACTATGCTTTGGCCGTCAAGATTGGTTCCCTCAGAATTGTATGCCTGTACTTACTGCCCACTATGTCCACCCATGATGCTCTTGCAGTTCTCTCATCCATTCCTTTGACCAATGACACTATTATATGCAGCAATTTTAATTCATGTTTGGGTTCACTTACTGGTGACTATGCTACTAACACTTGAGATCTTGCTCTTTGTCAATAGTTAGAAGAATGTGCTCTTACTGTTGTCAATGGCCAGCTCTCACCATGCACATCTACATTCATTTCATTCCACCAAAACGTAGAGATAAGCAGTATTATTGATCTGCTTATCACTAATATGTCCCTCACCAATGCCACTCTCAACATTCATACCAACCTCTCACTCAACTCTGACCACCGTCTGCTTTCACTTTCATTTATATATGTCATCAATTTAACATCACATGCACTACCACCATCTTGCAAAACATGGAACCTCTCACGTCTTCAATAACCTGATGTTCTCAAACTATATGCCCACACATTTGTCACTAATTCCGTCATCCTCAAATCCACTTTGCAATCGACTTTAGAACACCCTCCTCCCTCACGTCTACCAATTGATACACTAACAGATGAATTAAACTCACTCATTTACAATTATCTTACTAGCTCAATTGGCAACCGTCCTCCCTGTCCTCCCCATTGGAAAAAATTCTGGAATTCAGTACTCCAAGCAGCTGCAGGGCACCGCAATTTCTGCTACAAGAAATGGCACCGTGTATGTGGCATAGACAGAATCCATTGGTGGGATAAGCATCTCAAAGTGCAGGCAGAATTCTGACATCAAGTTCAATTATCTAAGCGCCAATCATGGCATGCTTTTTGCAGATCACTGAAACACGACTTCTCAAAGGCAACATCCAAAATCAAGCAACTTAAATGACAATGTTAACCTCAGTGTTGTAAATGAGTATTGACTACTGCTGTAATTGAGAATAAGTCTGAAGGAAATAATATAAGGCCTCAGCTATTCCAGTCAAAGGTGTCTACCGATTACTTTATTATTTAACACACAGGTTTAGCATGCATGATAGTGATTATATTTCATATGATGATATCACCATAATATGGGATACATCAGTGGATTATTATAAGCATAATTATAACTCATAAACACATTTACTTTCGATGTTAATACTTCATTGGGACTACACACATTTATATAATTAATCATACATTAATTATCTCAAGATCACGTTGCTCTGATTAAGGCTCAGATAGGATCGATTACCTGACCCCAGTCATATAATTTTCCCAATCCAAAACAATATAAATAGCAGTAGTAGTTCAGTGTAGGAACCTGGTCAAACTTTGATACAAAATCTTTCTCAATAAACAAAACCTACACAAGTTCTCACGAATCTTCGTTCCTAATTTCAAATCTTCAATTCTTCCTCTTAAAAACTTCTTCAACTTCAACCACCACAACATTTTTTTTCGTGAACTACCATGAACCCCTCTGCTGAGAACTATCCCGCCGCCATCATCCCTGCTCATGATGAGGATGCCATGTCCGTCATGACTGAGGAGGACCTCATCGCCAGTCTGAGTGACAACATCTCCTTTGCCAGCTCCACCCCTGGACAATTTGTTGCTCCCTCTCCCCTTCGTCCCTTGGTAGCGAATGCTGCTACAACAGTCTTGTCTTTGTCAGAGAAACTTAGACTAGAACTTCAACAGCATGTGGAGGCTGTCAGCGCTGCTCACGCTATGAACGATGAGCAAGCAGCTGAATTAGCCCTTAATAAGGTCAGACGCGTCAAAGAAATGATAGATATAGAAATAGCATGCAGTCAGTACCTTTCGCCTTCTGTGAAAGTTGTAGAGAAGAGCAGTCGCACTGGAGGGTTGACTCTTAATAGAAGAGATCTTCCTAAGTTCCAGTTGGCAGACGATGTGATTAGATCCTTCCCGAATGAAGAGGTCTTTCACTCAGTAGACCACTTCCTTCGCACCTTCCAAAAGGTTATTGAGTCGTCCCTTCAGGACATTGAACTAGTTTGGAAGAGATTTTTGCCGCTCTGCTTGCCTCATAGTGACGATGGATGGGTAGAGATGGATTTGAAGAAGTGTGTAGATTGGAACGCGGCCAAGATCTGCTTTACAGCAAGACATGGATCGCGCTTGGTGACATCCCGTTCGGTAAAAGAGGTATTTACCATGGTAATGCTTCCTTCTGAGTCGATTGGAGATTACTCCAAGAAGTTCCTTCAGGCTGTGTATGATGCCGGCCTCCCCAAAAACGATGCTCGTGTTGCCGACCGCTTCCTCGCTTCCTTGACTAGGCAAGTACAGACACTCTTGCGGCTCACCATGACCAGATTGGACTTCAATGGCGAGACCAAAAGAGATTGGACTGTGGAGCAGTTGACGCAGATTGGCAGAGACATCCTTGGCGACGACAATCGCATGTATGCCGAAGCTACCCAGCTCATTCCTGGTGCCAACATGCACACTGAGAAGAGAATGGAGAAGAAGAGAATGGAGGCGTACCCTCGCAAGAAGGTGCACTCCAGCAACAACCAGCAGCACCGAATCAGTAAGCCGGAGCGTTCCTTCTTCTGCTCGCACCATGGTAAGAATACTACACATGAGTCGAGCAAATGCTTCACCCTGGCCAACAACAAGGCCAAAGTAGCTGCCCCCACCAAGCGCAACCCCTGCAGGCGGTGTGGAGAAAACTACTTCCGTGGCCACGTCTGTAAGGACAGTGAGCCAGTCCTGATGGTCTCGCAGGTCCCTGCCAAGGAGAAGTCTGAGCAAGTGCTCAAGGCGATCCAAGACAGTGTTGACTTGGAACTCGAAGACATGTCTTTCGACTGTAAGTACCTACTTGACAAAATTGAGAGAAGGGTTAAAGCCAATGATGCATTTAATCTAACCACTCCTATTATTGTAGAGAACCACAAACTACTTGGAATGATTGACACTGGCAGTGCACGCACTTTCATTAGTTTACAATGTTTGAATGAAAATTTAAATATAAATAAAATAAATTCATCAAATGGTTCCTTCACTTTCTTGTCAAAGAATAGTGGTACTAAGCGATTGGGAAAAACTGATCCTTTAAATTTTAAATATGTGAATGGAATTACGTTTAAGCATGCACCCGAGGTGTTAGAGTTTAATACAGGATTTAATTTTGATATTCTTCTTGGAAGAGATATCTTAACAAAAATGAACATCGGATTGATTAATGTTGCATACGATATCGAAGGAGAATATATTCATTCAGATAACGCTAAAGACTATGCCGCTGTGTATGAGAATCTAAATATCGATAAAGAGAAAAAGTTTGAACCGGATAATTCGCCAGCTGGTACGGAAATACAGCGAGCAGAATTTATTCAGTCAATTCAGGCCTCACTGGATGAAAATAAGAAAATCCCAGTCGAGTCCTCTTGTCCTTTATCAGAATCTCTAATTAGATTACCCACAAAAGAAGGCGCCACAGCTTATAGACGTCAATATCCTATTCCCCATGCTCTACGACCAACACTTGATAAACAAGTAAAAGAATGGCTTGAGACAGGCACGATTGTCAAGTCCAAGACCAATACTTCCTTCAACAGTCCTATGTTGCTTGTGCCTAAAAGAAACAAAGCTGGAGAGATTGTGAGTCACCGAGTTTGTCTAGATGTGCGATTATTGAATCAGATCCTACCTCCCACATTCAACTATCCAATTCCTAAAATCCAAACGATATTCCAGAATTTGAGTGGAAAGAAATTTTTCACCACATTGGATTTATCGAATGCCTACCATCGTTTCAAAGTTGCACCTGAAGATGTTCATAAATTAACATTCACTCATTTAGATGGGCAACAATATAGCTTCATTAAAGGCTGTTTTGGCTTGAAGATGCTTACATCACAATTTCAACATGTCATGGCAACTTTGTTTGATAAAATTGACTGTGTGCAGAATTTTGTTGATGATTGTATTGTGGCTAGCGAAACATTTGAGCAGCATGTTAAGGATGTAAAAATAGTGATTGATAGATTGACATCGGCGAAGTTGATTCTAAACTCTGATAAATGTGTCTGGTTTCAACATTCAGTGCGATTGCTTGGTTTTGTCGTCAATGAGACAGGCACCAAGGTTGATAAGCGAAAGTTGACAAACGTTGATAAATGGCCTATTCCTAAAACTGCGAAACAAATTCAGCAATTTATGGGTTTGATTAATTACTTCAGAGACTATATTCCCATGATCTCGAAGGTGGCTGAACCTATTTCACGATTAAGTCATGCCAACAATGTAGCTGAGCTATGGACAGATGAGCAGACAAGAAGCTTTAAAGCATTAAAGGACATACTGCATCAGGATTTAATTCTTCATTACGCAGATATGTCACGTGAAATGTATGTGGCCACAGATGCTTCCCTTTATGGAGTAGCCTGCCTGCTTTTTCAGCGCGACGATCAAGGGCGTGATAAGTATATTAGTTTTGTGTCAACTTCCCTGAGCCCATCCCAACGGCGATGGAGCACCACCAAAAGAGAATTGTATGCAGTCGTTTTGGCGCTTGATAAATTCCGTCCATTTCTATGGGGCCGACAGTTCACCATTTTTACTGATCATAAAGCACTCACTTATCTTCACACACAAAAAATTGCTAATCCCATGATAATTGGCTGGATTGAGACACTTCTTGACTTTGATTTTAAGGTGGTCCATATTCCTGGTTTGTTGAATAAACTACCAGACTTGTTGAGTCGCTTGTATCCTCCAGAGGATAGTTACAAGCTGGTGGAGGATGATGGATTGAGAAAAATCAGAACAAAACACTTGCAATCTAAAGATAAAGTTATTATTCGTAAGAAAAAGTACAGTAAGGACAAAGTGCTAAATGTACTTGCTACACAACTCATCGAAAATGTATCAGAGACTTCCGACTATATGTCGCCTCCTGAAGAAAAGCGAAATGGCTTGTTAAAAGAAGCACATTCGTTTGGTCACTTTGGTAGTCAAGCTATGGTGAATGATCTTCACTCTCAAGGATTACATTGGACTAATATATATGAAGAAGCAAAGGAGATTATTCGTTCTTGCTCTGAATGTCAGAAGCACAACATCAGCAAAAGAGGATATCACCCATTGACCAATGTTGTAGCTTTCCGACCATTTGATCATGTTGCAATTGACTTATGCGGTGAATTCCCAGTATCAGAGGATGGTCACACGTATATGCTAGTGTTAGTTGATGTTTGTTCCAAGTATATCATCTTGAGACCATTACCAAACAAAAACTCGACAACAATAGCTAAGGCATTGATAAAAATATTTGGAGATTATGGTTTTCCCAAAGTAATGCAAAGTGACAATGGGTTGGAATTTAGAAATTCTTTAATGGCAAGCCTATCGAAAGAGCTTGGTATTGATCGAAGATATTCAACGGCATATCATCCACAAGGAAATGGTATTGCTGAAGCCAGTGTGAAAGTTGCAGAGAATACTGTACGGAAAATGATGAGAGCGAACAGCAATGACTGGTGTCACTATTTACCAATTGTTCAGCTATGCATAAACAGACATATTCCTCAAAAGACACTGAGTGCACCCTTTTCACTAATGTATGCTCGCAGAGTTAATGTACCTGATGAGTATGGTGATAAAGCAAAATTCTCTCTTCCCAAAAACACGGTAACAATTGATGAATTGGAGAAGCAGATTGAATATATGGATAAAATAATATTCCCTGCCATAAACGAAAGAGTCTTGCGGATCAACGAAGAGTTAAAAAAGAAATACGATCACAAGAACATCTTAATAGACATCCCCAAAGGAACACACGTAATGGTCAGATTACCACATCGTCCAAATAAATTGGCACCAATCTATGAAGGTCCTTATACAGTGGTTCGAAGAAATAAAGGAGGATCGTATGAACTAAAGGATGAGCAAGGAGAATTGTTGCACCGAAATTACACACCCTCAGAACTCAAGATGGTTACCATCGATGAATCTACAATTGAGAATGAGCTCTATGAAGTTGAAGACATTCGCGATCATCGTGGTGCTGCTGGTGATAGAGAATATCTGGTAAAATGGGTTGGTTATGGTGAACGGGCAAACACATGGCAAATGGCTAACGATTTTACCAATCCCACAATAATACAAAAGTATTGGAAGAAGGTCAGAGAAATCGAACGTTTAGAGAATGAGAGAGCCACGGAATTAGTGAATAAGAGTGCAGCCTCATTAAAGAAAACAGTTCAAATTCCAAGACATGATGGTAAAATAAAAAGGAATCGCATCGAAGAGCACAATGGAAGTAAGCTTCCTACCGCACTGAGTAGAGAAGAAAGAATGTCCAAAAGAAGAGCAACAAAAAATTTGATAAAATAAACACGTAATCCACGGAGCTGAGTTTACAGTGCAGATCTCTTGAAGTATAAAAAAAAATTATGAGCGTAATTGACCCAAATGAAATTGAGCAATTCGACAAATTAATAAATAGTTAAGATGAGATGTTTTGCCGAATCAACAAAAGGTATTGTTGAATCTGGTGGAGGATAATGTTGTAAATGAGTATTGACTACTGCTGTAATTGAGAATAAGTCTGAAGGAAATAATATAAGGCCTCAGCTATTCCAGTCAAAGGTGTCTACCGATTACTTTATTATTTAACACACAGGTTTAGCATGCATGATAGTGATTATATTTCATATGATGATATCACCATAATATGGGATACATCAGTGGATTATTATAAGCATAATTATAACTCATAAACACATTTACTTTCGATGTTAATACTTCATCGGGACTACACACATTTATATAATTAATCATACATTAATTATCTCAAGATCACGTTGCTCTGATTAAGGCTCAGATAGGATCGATTACCTGACCCCAGTCATATAATTTTCCCAATCCAAAACAATATAAATAGCAGTAGTAGTTCAGTGTAGGAACCTGGTCAAACTTTGATACAAAATCTTTCTCAATAAACAAAACCTACACAAGTTCTCACGAATCTTCGTTCCTAATTTCAAATCTTCAATTCTTCCTCTTAAAAACTTCTTCAACTTCAACCACCACAACACTCAGCATGTGTTTCAGCACAGTGATGGACCAGCAGCAGCAGCAACAATTATGTGTGAACATCTTGCATCTGTGTGCAGTGGAAGTATCCTTCCAGATCAGCGTCCTCCTCCTTCGACTCTTCACAGTACCAGTCTGTCTTTTGCCTCTGCCAACTTGCCATTTGTTTCTTCCGTGGTAGAGAGATGCATGCAATTTATGTCTAACTGCAAGGCACCAGGCCTGGATCACATCAGTGCAGAAATGTTGAAATTCATTCGTCAACAAATTGCTCTCACACTCTCTCTCTTATTCACTATCTGTTGGCAATAGTCATATGTACCTGTTATTTGGTGTCAGGCGCAGGTCTTTCCAATTTATAAGAAGGGTGACCCCTCTCAAGCTTCAAATTATAGACCAATTTCAAAGACGTCAGTTATCAGAAAACTAATGAAAATGTGTCTTGCTCCTGTTCTGCATAAATTCTCACCACCATTAGATGTTGCTCAAGGTGGATTCCGTCCTAGACGTGGTGCACTAGATCAAGCTATCTGTTTACACGACCTTATGAAAGCCTATTTTCACTGTCATCATTATTATACAGTTGTAGCCTTCTTAGACATAAAAGCTGCCTATGATACAGTAGATTGCAGAATCATTTGGAATGCTCTTGCTCGACGCCAAACACCACCTGCTTTGCTTGGACTTCTTATCAATATATTTGATGATATCTCTATATCCGTTCTTTTTGACAACTTTTCTTCTCATGCATTTACCCCAACCACAGGCATTCTTCAAGGTTCAGTTCTCAGTCCGCATTTATATTCCATTTACATCAACTTCCTGCCGCCTTTACTTTGCACAGTTGCATCATCTGTCACCTCTATGCATGTTCCATATGCTTCTCCTTCCTCTTTGGATGCATACGACTCTCTTCTTGCTCTATCAGATATGAACAGATTTGGACATTCTCACTCACCAACAGCAATCAATAGTCTTCTGTTTGCTGATGATGTTGCCATATTTAGGTCCTCTACTGATGTCCAGCTCATGCTTGATCTTGCTGCTCAACATTCTTTTCAGCTTGGCTATTATTGGAATCCTTCTAAATGTGCCATCATTTATTGACCATCATATTCACTAACCCATATAAACTTAACAATATATGATGAAGGCGTTCCTGCAGTTCCAGAATTTATTTACTTGGGTGTTCTATTTCATAACAAAAGAATATATCAAGATTCAATTATGTCTTATCATCGTTCTGGTGCTATTTCTACAATGGCAACACTTAATCCTGTTGGTGCATATCATTCTGTATTTTTCTTGCTCCTCAGTTCCAGACTATACAAGACTTTTGTGTGCCCAAAGTTTGAGTATGGCCTTGCAATCTCTGTTCTGTGCAAAAAAGGGTTGAATGAAGGTTTATGGGGTTTTTAAAGCCAGATTTAAACTACAGATATGGATAATATCTCTATGAGTTTTCAAAATCAGATTAATGTTCTTAAGCTAAAAATCAGTCATTTTTTGTGTTCTATATATCTGTGTTTTAATATCTTGTTTTTTAAACTACTCTGCGAATATTTGTTCTATAATAAGGGCAAAACCGGATTTGGATAGCCTGAATTTTGTAGATATTAATCAATAGTCGTCACATTTTGGTACTGTTTTTTGTTGTGAAGATAATGCAGTTTCAAAGTTTATATAAGAAAGGTAACAAATATGCTTTTAAATTACGGTCAATTAATTTTATATTTTAAATATTTTTGATTACAAATACTTGTGGTTCCCTTGTTACAGTTACAGTTCACTGATGCGGAGACTCTGGTTCGATTCTGTCTGGATGCATTTTGCACTCTGTATTTTTTATTTGATTTTTTTTAAGATATAAATCTTATCCTATATCTATTATTAGATGTTGAATGATATTATTCTTTTGATATATCTGAATTAAAATGTATTTATGTGTCAGAGTTGACATTGGTGAACAAAAGCGGTAGTTATAAGCAACCAGTAAGAGTTGACTTTTTAGAATAAAAGATCTTGACTTTGCCGATTCGTCTTTCATATATGTTTTAGATGTTTAAGATGGTGAATATACTTGAAGATATTACTGGACAACAGGCATCTAAGACATATTATCGTAGCTATTCTTTTAGCCAGAAATCAATTATCATTTTATATAAATAGTCAAGAAATATATTTAATAAAAAGCATCTTTATTCTTATCTAAAAACTATTCATAAACTTGACGATCCCCAGTGGTATCGATTCTGCGACTTAGTTACAAGTGCCAGAAAAGAAATACCAGATCGAGACTTGACATATGTTTTGTTTTTATATTATTGTTTTAATATTATTAAAACAAATTAATTTAAATCCAAATTTCTTATATTTTTTTATTAAACCATTGTAGAATCAGTATATTCTTCATCTTCATCATCTTCTAAATATTCATAATTTGTATATATTGGATTGTCAACAATGCTTCCAAAAGAAACCTCAGCTAACTTTTTTAGCATTCCTTGCCACAATCTGTTCTCATATTTTTTTCTCTATATGAATTCTATCAACATCCATGGCACCATTTGTTTTGTTCGCAATCTGGTCTTGCAGTTCATTTTTATTCCATTCCGCAGACCTATGTAATAAAAGTTAATAAAATAATTTTATCTTTTATAGTATTTTACCTTCTATAGTATTGATATGAATACCATCAGATATAACATACTCAACATTGTGATTGACTGTCACTGCAAAAAAATGCCCAATTCCCATACGTGATGGGATGTAAAATTCGGTGGACAGAGAACCTGAATTTGTAGTGCAGAATTTTTTTTTGTAGAATAAGCATTGCAATTTTTTTAAAACGATTCTATTGGTCATAGAGCACCGAGTAGCATAAAAAAATACAATAATAAACTTAAATTGAATGAAATAAACTGTACCTGAATATATATTTATCTTCTTTACTGTTTAAAAAATAATATTATTTTAATAATTATTAAGCAATGGCACCAACCCGTAAATCAAACAAAACAAAAGAATGCAAATGTTCTGTTTGCAAGACAAGATTTAGAGGATCAGATACAGTGTCTGTACAGACATTTAATTTTCATAAAAGAAGAGACGATGCTGGAATGAACATCTTTCGTAATAGATGTAGGGAATTTTCTTTTATGTTTTAATTATATTTATATTTATATTTTCGATTTAATAACATATGTAATGTAGTGATTATTAAGAGATCAGTCGAAACTACTGTAAGCTATGTTCCTGAAGTTATCAACAATGATGAACAGAACTCGGTGGCCATAGACAATGATTATGATATGGATTATGACTTTGATGGTAAAAATATATATTTTTATTTTTATTTTTATTTGCTCTAACTTCTTTTATGGTTCCGGTAGAAATGGACACCAGTATAGAAATAGATATGGAGACACAAGAGCCTATTCGAGTCTTACCTCTCTCAGAATCCGATGCTGTCTTTGGTTATGAGAATGAAGAGTTTAACTCTGATCTTGATTCTGACGGTTGCAAAGACGATTCCAGTGAGGATGACATGCTTGATAGTGAAGGTTTGCACACTTTCATAATGGATATTGGGTTCTGCTGTATAAAATAATAGAAATTAATTTTTTTTAAAAAAGACAACTTTCCTGAATTCAACTCAGAATTGAGTTTCATCCATCGTTTTATAGTACAGGTCCTTGCACTATTTGTATCCTTGTACGTCGTCGATGAAGGCGCCATTCTTCTCATTGCCATCATGAACAAAATACTCGAGCTTTTCAGAGATCCATTCTGTCTCCCAGTTAGCATCCCTGGTCTCAAAAGCATGGCAGGATTCAATACCTTTACAGACGGTATAAAGAAATATGTTTCTTGTAGCGAATGTCACAGCATATATGAGAACAATGAATCAACACCCCGCTTCTGTATCTTTGATAAATTTGGGAATAACTCAATGTGCGGTAATAGTTTGTTCAAGTCAAAAAATCAGTCGTCCATTCCAAAAAGAACATATGTGTATCACTCTGTTCAGAATTCGATCAAAGCTCTCTTTTCTCGGCCTGATTTTGAAACCCAAATCGACTTGTGGAACCGTAGCCCGAAGGCTGAGAATACTATGTTCGATGTGTACGATGGCTTGATGTGGAAGGATTTGAAAGACACCAATGGAATTCCCTTTGTTCATGGCAACCGCTCACTGATGTTGACCTTAAACATTGACTGGTTCCAGCCGTTCGACGGTGTGACATATTCGTGTGGTGCAATTTACCTGGCTGTAAACAATCTTCCTCGAAGTGTAAGATTCAAGAAAGAAAATGTCATTCTTGTTGGGTTAATGCCAGGTCCGAAAGAAGCAAAAACATCCGAGATAAATTCGTACCTCAGACCTCTGGTTGACGAATTAGAAAAGTTGTACAAGGGAGTCAGAGTCCAGACATATCAATGCCCAAATAGTACTACCATCCGCGCTGCTCTGTTTATGGTTGCCTGCGACATCCCTGCTGCCCGAAAAGTGTGTGGATTCACGTCCCATACCAGTACAAATGCATGCCACAAATGTAATTGCCAATTCTCCCGATTAGCTGGAACGAGCTCTGTCGATTATTCTGGATTTGATTTCTCAAAGTGGCTCCTTCGCACCAAGACTGATAATTGTAAGGATGCTGACGTCTGGAGGAATGCAACCACTAAAGCTGAGAGACATCGTCTTGAAGTTGAAAATGGTATTCGCTGGTCCGAACTGCATCGTCTCCAGTACTTTGACGTTGTCCACTGCACGATCATTGATCCAATGCACAATCTCTTCTTAGGCACAGCCAAGAGGATGATGGAGAAATGGGTTGCAGATGGTCTAATTGACAATAAAAAACTCGTTGCCATGCAGAAAATCGTTGAAAACATGACATTGCCGCCTGATTACACCATGCTAAGATCAAAGATTTCAAAGGAATTTCCCTTTATGAAGGCAGACGAGTGGAAATCGTGGTGTCTGGTATACTCTCCAGTGGTTCTACAAGGCGTACTACCAAAGCAAAAGTTTGAGAATTGGATGTTTTTTGTGAATGCCTGCCGTTTCCTTACCAAGCCAAATGTTTCCGAAGATGATGTACAGTCAGCACACATAGCACTTGAGAAGTTCAGTAAAGGTTGTGAAAGGCTGTATAGCAAGGATCTGTTATCTCCAAACATGCATCTCCATCTTCATCTTCGCGACACAATCAAGGACTTTGGGCCTGTTTATGGGTACTGGCTCTTTAGTTTTGAGCGATACAACAGCGTCCTAAAGAATATCAATACCAACAGAAGGAGTGGCTTTGAAATGACATACATGAAAACATTCATTGAAGATACCTGTAAAGGCGATTTTGTTCGCAATTTCTTGAAGACATCTGGTCCATTCAATTTCTCCGGCATCTTCGATAAATTGGTAACTGGTTATAGTCCTGCTGATTCTACAACTAGCACCGCCTTGTACAATTGGTTCTCTCTACCAGACTTTCTTGATGCTGCCGAAAATCCGAACTTGTCAATTCGTGGTAATGAGCCTTTGCCGCCATCAGCGCTGCCCTTGCAAAAAAAAAGCGTATGAGATGATGCCAAGACAGGAGTATGATTGTTTGGTAGGATATTACCAAGCTGTTTACAACGATCCCACCATCTCCAGTTGCAAAGACATGATTCAAGATACAGCTTTCGTCAATGACTGGATCGAAATGCTCAAATCCGTCAACCTCCTTGGACAGACATTCAAGGGAAGTAGAGGTACGAATGGAAGAGGATCATATATACAAGCAATGTTCATAGAAGGTCGAAACGGAGCAAAGTATGCGTATGTCAGAGAGATTCAGTACCTATTTGTTCATTCATTTAGTCCACTTGTTTCTACTCCACATCACAGAACACCTCAAAGTAGCCAACATACATTTGCTTATGTAAAATGGTACAAGGCTTCCAAGGAGACAAGTAGAAAAATTGCAGGCGTAGAAATATGGGATGTCGCGTTTTCTTTGCCTGACTTTCAAAGCATCTTGCCAGTGCACCGAATTCTCCTTCCTGTTGCAATTGTTGACCATACAACATTACGAAATATCAGCAAAAAACTTATTGTTCCTTTGCCTAGAAAACTTTACTTTTAAAATATATAATTATCCCTTCTTTTCTTTCTAATAATATTATTCAATTTTTTTAATATGACAGTGAAAAAAAAAGAGAGCAAATTGTTTGTTTTTATTGGTTTTGCATTGCCCAGACAGGAAGGATCGCAGTCAGGTGACCGGGGACAGGAGTGACTGCAATGGTTTTTAGGTATCTGGACATTCTTTGCTTTGATTGTGGTGTTGCAATCTTCTTGTCATTCTCTGCTGCCAAGAAATCAATGAACTGAATAAGCCTATTCAGCTATGTATAATTAGTTAGTTTATTTCTGTACAGTCATCTTTTTATAGAAATATATTATAGTGTACACCTTTAAAAAAAATTATCTCAGCACTTCTCCAACTAGGACGAGCAACCTGCAAAACCCGCACACGGATTATAGGAGTGACGTCCTCATCTTCCGATTCACCATCAGACATCACACTCTTCTCGAGGAGATGCAAGTATGCCATCTCATCAGGGTTACCTGGCTTGTATCCCATCTTAGTGTCAATTGCTAGCCAATTGTTAATGTAGGTATCAACACGACGCAAGTGAATCTAGATATATTTTAAAATGATTAGAACAGAATGCAAAATATTTAATTTCTTTTTTTTGTTTGTAATTTTACCTCAATGTGACAGCTGTTGATACGATTATTGCGCCTTTTGGAAGACGCTTGCTCGGGGGTTGCGTTGACAGCACGAAAACATGTCTTGTAATTGTTTTTTATTTTCTGCACTATCATATCCTCCCAGAACCCAGCTGTGTGAGGCTGGGCAACGATATACTGTCAGAGGTAATTAATCACCTCAACATTGTCAGGATGATCGATCCTCTCATCCGTGTTCCATCGCCTGCGGCTTTCGTTTTCAGCAACAAGCTCAGGATCATTCGAACGGAAGTTTCTCGCCCACATTCTCCCATTGATGAGATTCTATATTATTATTATTATTATTATTTAGGTAGTGTGTTAAAGCATGAAGTCAGAAAAAATCATACCAGAACAA
This sequence comes from Phycomyces blakesleeanus NRRL 1555(-), assembly GCF_001638985.1. Classification (NCBI taxonomy): domain Eukaryota; kingdom Fungi; phylum Mucoromycota; class Mucoromycetes; order Mucorales; family Phycomycetaceae; genus Phycomyces; species Phycomyces blakesleeanus. The sequence continues at coordinate 30,450 of NW_017265173.1, read as the reverse complement.
TTGCACACATTTCGCCTTTGGTGTGTCTATTTGTAGACACATTGGTGGCAGTTACTCCCTGAGTTACAGAAGATGCAACAAGAGCTTGCTGGGCAATGGCTTGGTTGTGAGCATTGACCAGAAAACGAATTCCAGTGTTGGCTTCGACAGTACGATCGTACATCATGTTGATGGCTGCCATAACCTGCGTTAGGGACTCGACAGTCATTCCAGGAGCCTCTGCCCCACTTGGACCAGCTGCAAGTGGCGATACTCTTGGAGCAATCTCACGTTGCTCAATCCAGCCGGCAGCAACACGGTTAAGTGTTCCTCGGGCATTCTGTTTGCCTTTGCGTCCTGATTTTCTAGTGGCATTGGAAGGCATGCTACAGATATTTACATATTTTTTAAAAAATAAATAAATATAAATAAATAAAGCATATATAGAAGAATATTATGAAATATTATTTTAATTATACAAACATACATGGTAAAGCACAGTAATAGTATGTGAGGTTTCTAATAAAATGTGAGGGAGGATATAATAATCTGGCAAATAGAAGTAGTATTTATATGTCCCAATACTTCTTGGGTGTACAGCAACAAAAGAAAAAATTATAGGGACACACGTTTTAAATTATAATAGACCCTAATAAATTCTGAGAACAGAATGAGCTTATTCACTACTCTTACAATTTGTTTTTTTATTTTTCTTTTTTTTTATTTTCTTTTTTTTTGTTCTCTCTCTTTCTCTTATACTGTTTACTTTTGCTTCTTTTTCTACACTATGGTAAATACTTAATATTTTCTTTTTACTTTATTTTACATGATTATTAACACTAAAAAACGTCTATCGTCTTTATTATGTAGGGCTTCCTGCACGAGTTAACATAACACACTGGCTTACAAAGGTGAATAAGAAAGCAAACAACTTTTATTGTGCGATGCTAATCATCAGCTTATTAATCTTTAGATGTAAAACGATGATGATGACAACCATCAAAAGCTAATGATGGAAATAAACATGGTAAGCTTTAATAGAATATCTTCTAATCACTTATATTAACGTTATACTTTCTTCATTATCATTTTGAATTTATTAGATTTTCTCTATCTCTCTTTTGCACGCACGCATTAAAAGGATGCCAAAGAATCACTTTTTCTGGTAAGCAAGACTTTATAATTATTATTCTCTCATACTAATCATATTTTTTTCCCTTTCTATTAGGAATACTTGGAGTACACCAACAATTATATAAATGCTATCCGTAGCAATATGATTCTCTATTTCCAAAGAATAAATCTGGTCTGTACACACATGTTTTGAAAATGACAAAATCGATTTTGGTCATCCCAAGATTCTGCCCCTTCCCTTAATATTCAAAGAGGTATTGCAGTATTCCCATTTATTTATCCCGAAAGGTAAGAGATATTATTAATGATCAAAGTAGAATCGCAGTACCCAAAATCAAGAACCCAAAACCGAGAATGCAAAACAAAGACCCAATGTCAAATGTCTGGATCAAATGCCCAGACCAAATGCCAACTATCCAAGGCCGATTATTAGAGAACCTATTTTGAGATTTTTTTAATAAAATAAAATAAAAACCCATTTGTAAACTATTTCCCGTGAACTATTTTTAAATAAAAGTACAAGAAGTATATTTTTTGATCAATCAAATAATGAAATTCAAATTGTAAATGGAGTACCCATCCAATAAGATTGATACTTGCCAGAAGATAGTTGAGCTATCATCAGAAGATTGTTGAAATATACACCTTCTTGAATGAGTCCAAAACAAGAATAAATAGGCAATACACAAAATAAATGTAATGTTTTACTGGAAAAAAAAAACTCAGAATTCAATTAAGGTTTCGGATATAATGAGATATAACAGAACTCTATGACCGCGCACAGACCCATTCTATCCATAGAATCTAGGTGTTGAATATTTAGTAGCTAGTTTTCCTATCATTCTGAGAATTGTTGTATAATATTCGGAATGTATTTCAAAAATCACACAGAATTTTACATCCTATCACGTATGGGAATCGGGCATTTTTTTGCAGTGTGTTCTATGAGTATAATTCATATCAACCACTGATGCCAATCCCCCATATACAGCCTAGCAATCTGTGTGAATAATGCTATTGGGCTTTACATACTTCTTTATCACTTGAAGAAGAGTTGTAGCATCTCTGTGAGGAACTGTCACCAAAAATGTTTTTCATTCTGCTGTTTTCTCAATACCTCCCAGAACCCAAACACCTTCTACTTGATGTCCTCGGTGATATTTCTTCTTTTCAAATTTGCTTTCATCAATTTCAACAATAATTGATTGACCATTGGCATCAATACCTCCTATAAAAATATTTAATATATCTATATATAATTTACTCTTATAAACTTATCAATTATCATATCATTGTTTGTTAAATCCATTTGAATCAATTGGTGAATACTAGCAATGAGATATCTTATAGTTTCTGGAGAAACACCAAGAATAACTTCTATTGTCATTCTAGGAATCCAGTTTAATCAGTAATATACAGACCCATACAATAAATGAAAGAAAAAAGTTTTAACTCAACTAAATAGAACATCTTTAATGCAAAGTTATTGTGCTTTTTTTAAAAAGTCTTCTCATTCAAATCTCATACACTGGAAAAAAGTAGAAAAATACTGACGTGTATATATGGGCAAACGGTACTGGAATAACGTGATTTATCATAGTTGATATTTTTTTCCACTAGGTTTTAAGGTCATCTAGCACTGTATGTGCGAGACTTACAAACACTACAGTATATGTAGATGGGGGGTTCCGCAAGTAAGGTTTGGTAGCACTTTTGATATACTCGTTATGCTTAATAAATAAATAAAAATATTTAAAACTACGGATTTATCTCAGTATTCTTGACACAGAACAGGAAAGGTCAAAGACGGATTACATCATGTATATTGCTCCAATGGTTTATCTGTACTACACCTCACCTTTACTGACCACCTTTACTGACCACCTATACTGACAGTTCTTTAAAACCTCCAATCATCAACAGCATAAAAACACGTCTTTAAAATTATGGACCAGTAATATGTTCTTTATTTATTTGGTTTCCCGTTCTTGTTAGGTTGGTAATGGTTTACGCTTTTATTTTTATTGGAAAGAATAGAATGTTTCTAGGTTTCAAATCTAATAAAGCTATTCTATATCCTCAGCTACTTCTTGCTCGGCAAGCTTGTTATATTTGGGATGAAAAATTTTCTACAAAAAACAAATACCTGAAGAAAATGAGGTGCTCGTTACCTTTTTTTAGGGGTAAGAGCAGTACTCTTTGAGAATAGATAAAACATTAGTGATGGGAGTGCGTGCGTGTTTTATACTGCAAATTTTATGGACTAATTAATACTTACATTGGAAGTACCCAGTACAAATGGACAAAGAAATAAAACATTTACAGTAAAGCACGGGATTATGATTTCTTTGACTATAAAACGATAGGAAAGAATTAATTTTTGTGAATTGCGTGATAGAATAATTGATTTACATACCAAAGGCAAAGGATTTCTTTGCAGACCAAGATATTATCTGTAAAGTGGTAATATCGTCTCTAGTAGAGAATATACATTAATATACAGTATAAATAATATTATTGTATTTATAGAAGTAAATAAAAGGCTTACCATGGCAATGACGGTAGCATGGGATGGAAGTTCTTGAGGAATGGCACGTTCGTAAGAGGGATGTTCATCTATAATAGAAATTATATTCAGTTAGATAAATATTAAAAAGAAATAGATTAAAATAAAATAGAATATTACCATGTCAATATCCGTGTTTGATTGTAGAGAGTATTTTTGGCGATGTGGCCTATATTAAAGAAAGAAAAAAGTCAGAATGATTGTATGGAATGATGGCATAAAGTATATTTACTAACCCTGGCTAATCCGGATGACTGTTGTGAAGATGGCGCATCAGAATGAGACAAAGAGTGAGTTTCTATGACATTAAAATATATTGTTATTTTTTAGTTATACATAAAGAAGTATATATTTCTTTTAAAACAAAGAAAGTGCCTTACCATAAAACCTTGCGAGTGTAAAGAGTGAAGAGAGAGAAACAGATAGAATACCTATGACAGACAAAAAAATTAATTCTTTTGTTCTTTGTAAAGAAGTATTTTGAACCAAAAACAATCTTACCAGAAAAATTTGCAAATATAACAAGAATTGAAAAGAGAGAGAAAAGAGGGAAATAACAAAAAACGAATAAAAAAAGTAAAAAAAAAAATCTTAAAAAAAAAAGAAAAAAGTGTGTTTAAAACAAAAGACTAAAATGATTTCATCAAGTCCCAAAGCAATATGAAAACCGATTTACATCCCAGTCATTACAAGAAGTATTAATAGAGATTCGTATATCAAATATATTTTGAATATATATAATAATCATACCTTTCATATAATACACTTTCCCTTGCTCTTACTCTCTTGCTACTTACTACACTTATACTCCCAAATCAATACACTTGTTCTAACAATTCAAGTATGTAAACTTGATACGATTTATTTTTAATTAAATTTACATAAATTTAATTGTAGAATGACAGCAATAATAATAATATAATCTGAAACTAATCATTATAACCTTTCATTTTATTATATTCTGTAGACAATGACTAACACAAGACGTGAACGCGCAATTGCCCTTCGTCCTGTTGAGATTACCAATCAGCAGCTTATGGAAATACTTTCTACTGTGAGAGCTGATATGTCTACCGTAAAAGGACAGATCGGCAATGTTGAGCAAACTCTGACCAACATGAATGGCAGAATTGGCGTTCTTGCCACCACCAGCACCAACACCATCAGTGCCATAGATAGTTTGGCCAGAACTCCCCTTGCTGCTCCTGTGAGAGCCGAACTCACTGTTGCTGCACCTGTTGTCATCTCTAACCATGAGCCTACCCGTGAAGAATCTAATGCAGTTTATGTGAGTAACATATTATAAAATATTTTATCAATTCATTTTCTCATGATTTATTTATCAGGCTCATATTCACAACCTTATGTGGAAACCCAAGCTTAGCTTGAGAACGCCAGAAAATATCCTGGCCAACAACCTCAAGCCCAGATGGGATACAAATGTTGCTTTCAACAAATCTCCCAACAGGGAGATAGCCGAGAGACTTCTTTCTAACCTTGAGCGCAGGTTTGGTTCCTCTAGTATGAGACGGAGTGACCTCCGAAAGAGGTTGCACACCAACTTCACTAGTAGAACCCGTCGTGAGAGAATGTCTGATGATGAGATAGCAGAAACAAACGCTCTTACACGAAGAGCAGCCCGTGCAGATGATGTGAGTATTATGCTAATATATATAGTTTATAGTTGAAAATTAAAAATAAAAATAACAAATTAACAAAACTTATTACTAGAATGAGTGTCGCCGTGTACTGGCCTACAAAGACAATAAGGAGGCAATTGATCTTGTAATGCTCAGAGACTGTGCCAACACTCTCCAAAAAGCAGTAATGTCAGATGGAGAGTCTGCCGATGAAATGGACGAGGATGGCATAAAACATGTCATTCATATTGTACAACCAGGCTGGAGAAGCGATGAGGTAGATTAATTTGGAGTAATACGTTTGTATTGGTGTATTATTATATTGAGTGAATTATTAACGAATGTATTTCAGTGCAACCGTTTCATTGCACTTGTTGACACTTATGCTGTCCAGGCCATGGGGTCAAGTGCTAATCAAAGGATCCGTAGGATCACTACTAGTGTGTCCAACTCAGCAGTCCCGGATAACATTAGCCCCAATTTTCCTCGGTGGGCTCTTAGAGACGGGCTCTAAATAAAAAAAAATGTTTCTCTCTTTTTATCTACGTATTACTTTTTACATACACAATACTATCAATATATATAGGGAATTTGTTCTGTTTTTTTTTGTATAAGAAAAGGAAATTCAAGTGGGGGTTTTTTTTTATTTTAAGCATAAAGCTTTTTTGGCAAAGCAATTACTAACATCTTACTAACATTTCTACTTGTAGTAATCCTGGCTGTAGCAATCTCTAAAAAGATGCGGTGCACAGGTACAATGCAATGGCGACTATCGGGGGAGAAGGTGGGGAGACAAAACTCAAGACCGTCATCCTCACGCAATCTATCAGAGGAAGTATTAAACCACTTGATATATGCGAATACATGTTGATGATCATGAACCATGCGAGTCAGGTGGAGATTGCTGTTAGAAGGGTGTGTAAAGGAGTGTGTGAAGAGATACTGTATTTGTCCAGCATAGGCTAGGGTATTTCTACCGTCACTACCAACAAACATTACGTGGACAAGAGAACCACAACTAGCTGAACCGTTTTTACCACGGTACTGTTGACCAAGTAAGTCAATGAACTTCAACTTTGTGATTTCATTGTCAACAAAGGAGTTTGTGAGCGTGGCATATTGGTAACTGACAAGGTCGGGAAGATCATAGGATGTTTTGTAGTGCTGAAGCAGATGGGCATAGTCGGTTTCATCCATCAGTGATGATTTTTTTAGCTGAAGAGGAAAAGTCGAAGGAGGGAGAGGTTCGTTACCCTTTGGAGGAAGATGTGGGTTGGACGATGCTAGTAAGAATGATTGCAATCGGAATGGACGGGAGGAGAGAGTAATGACTGTGGTGGTAGGTGTGAATTTCGGAGAAAGCTTTGAGAGAATGTTGAAAAAGGGGACGTGGCTAGAACTTTTCAGAACAGCATTGGCATAGTCACCCTTGAATGCGTTTTGAACAAAACTTCTCATATATGTTGCCTCAAAACTATCTTTTCCGTTTGTCTTTATATGCTTCAACAGGCCATTGTATCTCTCAAACCCAAAGAGCCAGTAACCGTACACGGGTCCAAAATCACGAATGGTCTCGTGAAGGTGGAGGTGCAGGTGCATGTTGCAGGTGAGGATGGTGGGAGTGTAGAGTTTGGTAGCCTTTTTGCAAAACATTTCCAGATAGTTGTGGGCGCTGTTCACTTCATCAAATGTGATGCTTGGCTTGATAAGATAGCGGCATGCACGGACGAAATTCATCCAGTTGTTGTACATTTCAAATGGTAGAACACCATGCAGCAGAACAGGAGAATACACCAGTACCCAGGATTTCCAGTCGTCGGCTTTCATGTAAGGAAAGCCTTTTCCAATCTTCGATGTCAGCTTTGTATAATCCCTCGGAAGAACCATTGTCTCTGCGATTTTTTCCATGGCAGCAAACTCTTTGGCTCCAATCGTTTTCTTATCGACCCACCGGTCCATCATTCTCTTGGGCGTCCCCAGGAATAAATTATGCATGGGATCAATGATCGTTCCACGTACTAGATCAAAGTATCCAAGGCGTTGCAACTGCGACCATCGAACACCATATTCGACCTCCAGCTGGTGCCTTTCTGAGGGTGTACTCGCACTCTTCCACTCCTCAGCATGCAACCTGTTCTCTACACCGCTACGAATATTCCAAAGCGAATAATCGAATCCACTGAAGTCCACCTGATTTGTGTTGGGCAATCTGGGGAACTGGGTTGTACACTTGTAGCACGCACATGTACTATTGTGGGCTGTAAATCCACTTGTTTTCCTGGCAGCAGGGATGTCACACGCAACCATCAGCAAGGCAGCACGGACATTAGCACCAGAAGGGCACTCGTAGGTCGGGACTCACATTCCAACATACAACTGCTTCATCTCGTCTACCATGGGCTTGAGATAGTTATTTATCTCCTCGCATCTTGGCTCCTTGGGACCAGGCATCAAACCAACCAGAATTGTGTTCTCAGGCTTGAACCGTACCTCTCGAGGCAGATTATTTACAACCAAGTAAATTGCACCAGAAGAGTAACTAACTCCATTGAACGGCTGGAACCAGTCTATGTTGAGTGTCAACATCAATGAGCGAGGACAAGCAACAAACGAGACACCACTTGCATCCTTCAGCTCTTTCCACATTGCTCCATCATATACGTCGCACATAGTATCGACAATCTTAAGCTCCGTGTTCCAGTGACGGATTTGCTCTTCAAAACCAGGACGAAGGAAAAGAACAGACAAAGCTTGCTTGAGGGACTGGTACAAGTATGCTCGCTTTGATACCAGTGCACCTGAAGTTGACTCTTTCATCAACTTACAACCACAAGGAGAGCGTGCACCAACATTTGTGAAAACACAATGGGGAGGTACAGACATGTTTTCTTCATAGATGCAATGGCAGTTTGGACATGACACAAATCGCTTGATGCCTTTGGTGATAGACGAAAAGCCAGTCATTTTATGTAGCCCAGCCAGACTTTCGGGAAGTTGGAAATCTTGTCCATAAATCTTCAAGAGCTCGTTGATGAACTCAATCAAGACAACAGAACCCTTATTGACCACGTAACGAGATGCAAACAGTACTGTAAAAGTAGCAATAAATCTGTGCACTGGATTCTCGGGCATACCAGAAGCAGCAAAAGGGTCTTTTTTTTAAAAAAAAAATTAACACACATTTTTTTTAGTTTTTTTTTATGTATTTAAAACTGACCCTCATTGTTAAACTCTTCAACATAAATCTTGGCAGTGTCTTCTTCGTCATTGTCATCACTGTCATTGTCATTGGTCGTGTCAGACTCAGCACCATTGTAGTCATTACCAACAAAGACGTCATTGTCAAACGTTGAGACGGCATCCGAAATAGGTGAGTTGGCCTGACCGTCCATTGCTTCCACAGAATCGGATTGATACATCGGGATTACTACAAATATGGAATATAATAGTTTATTATTAGTTTTTCTTCTGCGTTTCATATAAAAAATGTCTTACTTTCAGTATCTACTTCCATGCTTCTCTTTTCAGCTATGTTTTTTAAAATAATAAAAAATAAAAATAAAAGCGATTATTACTCGGTAGACAGATAACAGCACTGAATAAATTATACAACTCTTGAATATCTCAGTACCTTCAAATCTAGCTCTTTTATTATGATGCTGAGCAGTACATCTCGATACTCGGGAAACTCCTTGATCATTATTATTGCATCTGGTGCAGTGGCAATCAGTGTTGTGCATTTGAATAGAAGGAAACATAGTGTATGTATTTTGAATTATAAAATAAAAAAGGAAACAAGAGTGCTACAAATATTTCATTTGATACGGTTTTATAGTAAACCAAAACGTATTTTTTATTTTATTTTTATTTTATTTTTATTTAAGCCAATAGAATACATCAAAACTACACCCCCAACTTGATGAAAAAAAACTGCTGAGATGAAAAAAAATCCTGACATATCCACTATGATCCGACTACCTGGACAATATGTTAATTGTCCTTATTTTTCCAGTGATAATGTCTCAGCAAATCAATAAAAGTATTTCTAAGAAACAAAAAGATCTTTCAGATTATGAAAAAGGACATATTATTGGTGGTGCTCTCCATAAGATTTCATTGACTGCCATTTGGGAGAAGACAGGCATATCCATGACAACTATACATAGCACAGTTCAAAGATGGGAACAGAATGGCACGCCATTAACAGAAAAATGCCAAGGACGTCCATCAATTTTGGGTGAGAGAGATTTATGCTAGCTTAAAAACGAAATAAAAAAAAATCGTAATGCCACACTTGGAGAACTCACAAACGCCATGAGACTCATGATTAGCAAGTACATTTGCAAGAATACCATCCGCAAAACTATTCATAAAATCAGAACGTCTTGCCATCCTGTGTTTAAGCCAAGGCTATCCAGAACACATAAAAAGAAGCGATTGTTGTTTGCTAAAAGTTGCAAAGAAACCAATCAAAGATGGGATCGTGTGATTTGGAGTGATGAGTCTTGCTTTATGGTTTTCCCAAAGGATGGAAACCTTAGAATTTGGCGCTTTCCTCTGGAGAAGTTCAAGTCTGATTGTATTATGCCTAGAGTACAGTTTGGAGATGGTTCAGTGATGGTTTGGGGCTGTGTGTGGGCAGAAGGAGTAGGCCTACTAAAAACGATTATTAATAGCCTTGACCAATTTGGCTATATAAACCTTTTGGAAAGAAAGTTGCTCTCATTTTATGGTCGCCTAAGTGAAAGACATGACGGGGAGTTTATTTATCAAGAAGACAATACTCCTTGTCATAAGTCAAAACTTGTTGAGAACTGAAAAAAGACCCATAATGTACCAATAATGGAATGGCTACTGAATAGCTCACATCTTGGTCCTATTGAAAACCTATGGGCTCATTTGGGTCGGATGGTAAGGGCAAGAGTACTAGCTCCAAGAACTATTAAGGAACTAGACAAGGCTATCCTTGAAGAATGGAAGAAAATACAGGTTGCAGTATGCAAGGCCTACTGCATGTCTATGCCAACTCGCATAGCCCATATGAAGAAAGTTTGCAGTGATGTTACTAAATATTAAACTTTCAATAAAAATTATTTTTCTTAATATTTAAAGATTATATATTCTTATTCTAATGATTTTGAAAGTGGTTTCTTAAGTAAAAGTAGACAAACAATGAACAGAAAGTTAAGGATATTATTTTTTCACTTTGGTAGAAGCTAAAATTTTCTTTCATTTAATTGATGAGACTGTATTCCTTGCATAACAACATCATAAAAAAGATGTCTTTGTGCAAAGAAAGAATCTAATCTTTCAGATTTTTTTTCTCTTTTACAATATGTTGCTCCCATGCTGTTTACTCCACTGTATCTGTAACTGTAGCCTCTGTCTTTTTCAAATACATAGTTCATAGAACTGCCACCAGAACAAGTAAAAATAATATGATTTCTTGGATATAAAGCACCCTGTGCAATCAAATATCTTTATATATATTAAATATTAATATATAATAATAAAAAATAACTTTTTTACTTACCGTTTTGCAACTTCAGATGTATATATTGATGTCATAACATAGCTCAAAGGAGGAATAGATAATGAATGAACTGATAAAGAAGATTGATTATCTATTTGAAAATAAATAAAGTAGAAATAAAAGAAAAGAAAGCAAAAAAAACAAATAAACATAATATTTAAACAAAATAAAAGCCGTCAAAAAAACTTTTCTGTGACGTAGCACGTGACTAAGCCACAAAAACTATATTATTTATAGGATTATAATACTTAAAATAGATACTATAAATTTTATAATTATATTTCCTCTATCAATTTGTGATGTTATGTGATGCTCCAACTGTATCTATATAGCTTACATTCACGGCATTGTTTTAAGTATATGCACGTCACAAGACGTCGCAAAATTGATAGAGAAAACAAACTTTAAAATAATTAATAATAATGATTTAAATATGTTATGTTTCACTAAATATTTATATGTCTTTTGTGAGAATTGAACTCGTGATCTACAGATTGCTTTAAAACACTGTAAGCAAAGGGCGGAGTTTGAATTCGGAGCTTTAAAACCCATAAACCTTCAGAAATCCCAATCTGATATATATATGTTATTAACAGCTAATCTTATATGTATATAAGATATTTACAGTCTATCTCATACATATACAAGCTGATGACAGCCAATCTGATATATATATAAGCTGATGATACTGGTTTTATCCATTCAATTGGCGCCCATTTCCATCTAATTAGCATCCGTTTCCATCTAATTAGAACCCATTAACATCTGATTAGCTTCCATAGAAATTGAATTTGCATCCATTGCCAACTGAATTTGCTCCCATTGCAATCTGAATTTGCTCCCCCCCTTTTACTATTGGCAGAAGGGTACATGGCACTCAAATTTTTTATCCTTATGGCTTACAATTTTTTTATATAACCGTAGTATTTTTTTTTGTAAATGTTGTATTTTTTTTATATAACCATAGTATTTTTTTTTGTAAACGTTGTATTTTTTTATATAACTGTAGTATTTTTTTTTGTAAACGTCGTATTTTTTTGGCATAAAACATGGATATTTTTATTAGGCATAATTAGTTGATAGAGAAATAGAACACATAATAAGAAGTAAGATATAATGAAATATACAGTAATAAAAAAAGAAAAGCATAAAGCAGTAAAACAAATAAAAATAAAATAAAAAAAGACATAGAGTGTAAAGAGCTTAAATAGACATAAAAGACATACTTAAAGCTTTCGCTCTCTGTTCAAACAGCAAGGAAAGAATGAAATGACATGGTTAATCCAACCCAAACAGTCCGAAAGAGTGACAGTCTTAGCTGATTCTGTAATCCTTAAGATGAGCCCGTCTGACTCTGTAATCTCTTCTCTGCGGACACCAAACTTGATCTTGGACCACATTTCCTCAATTGGATTCAGGAAAGGTGAATACACAGGAAGATATGCACACTTGTATCCACGGGAAGAAATAAAGTCTTTCACCTCATCGGCCTTATGGATAGGAGCGTTATCCATGATGAGATAACGTCCTTGCATACCCTGGCTGTCCAGAACGTCCATTGTATGACTAAGAAAGTTGAGGTAGTGCTGGGTTCTGGTGCCAATTTGGCCGTTCACCTCAACGTTGGTGTAGATGTCCAACTTTCTCTTCTTCTTGGTTGCAACAGCAGTGGGTTTCTTCAACGAGAGGCTGACAATCCCTCTCTTGCGCATTGCACCAAGGATGGTGATGGACACACCTCTCTGCATCGGGACAGTTGTCTTAGCCGGGGTGCCACTGACGGAACGGCCAAAAGTTCTCTTGATGTGCATGTTGAAGCCTGCTTCATCGATGAACACACAGTTCAACAGATAGTTGAAATCCGCAAGTTGTTGCCACTCCAAAATGCGGTCTCGTCTCATCTCAATTGTGTTGACGTTGTCTCTCTTCTCAGGCAGCTTCTCCAACTTCTTCACCAAGTGCTTCTGGATTGCTGATTTGGTAATCTGCAGCCCAGAGAACTCTTCCATGACAGCTATCCTTGCTTGTTCCAAGGTAGCATCTGGTTTATTTTCGAAAAACTTCAAAAAAAAGCAGAGTGCGCCTGGAACAACTTTTGGTTGCCATGTTTTTGTTCTTTAGGCGCAGAAACCTCCTCAACCTCCATCGTCTCCAGCCCATTGGACTTATCAGTCTTCACTGTGGCAGCATCAAAATCGGCCTGGATCTTCTCTCTGGCCAGCCTGACATAGTTCTGGGCAGTCCGGACATTGATCCCCGTTTCCCTGGCAGCGGCAGCAGCAGTCTGGTTTTCCGAGAAAACCAACGAGAAGAGCTTGTTCACCTGGTTTTGGTTGTACTTTTGGTACGAACCTTGACCTATGCTTTCTGCAGTGGGAACAGAATCAGGATCGACCTTCTCCGGCAGATTCGTCTTCGGCTTCTGTGCAACAATTGTCTTGGTTGTGGCCTCGTTGACTTCGGTTGGCAGGAAACTTTTGAGACTGAGGAGGTTTGTGACTGCTGGGTTTCCGGCCGAGGTACGGGTCCATTCCATATTGGCATGGTTGACAAAGACATCTATCACAGATCAGAGTACAACTTCTCCATGCATTTTGCCAACAATCTCTTGGTTGAAATCGCACAAGGGGTCGAAAGAAATTCCAGAAAACTGGGTTTGGTCTGCAGAACTGCTGTGACTGACCATTTCACAGTGCTTGTCCATAACAAATTCGAGGGAGTTGTTGGAAGTAGGCATTTTTTTTTGAAAATAAAAAGGGTGTTAAAATCGAGGAAGAAAGATAACTGAGAAACTTTTATTAAGACACTGGGGTATATATACCAAAAAAAAATATTTTAATAACTTAAACGTTTCTACCAAGGTATAGTCTTGTCCTGTTGTCTTAATATATTTGGATAAAGAACGTGTTGAAGAATAATGAATGTTTACATATTAAGCTTCTTCACACTTTTAAGAACATTTATTTTATTAGCCGATTTACAGTGCTACCAGAGCCTTGATGGTGTCCTGTCCTCTGTCTCGAAGGAAGGGGTGGGATTTCTCCTCATGGGTTTGCCCAACCAAAAAAAAAGATAAAAAAAAAATAAAAAAAAAGAAAGTTTTTTTTTGTATAGAGCCAAGGAAAAGCTCGAAATTCAGTTATTGAGATTTTCAGTTTTTCAGAAATTTCTGCGGTTAGATACCATTTTATTTTCAGTTATTAAGATTTTCAGTTTTTCAGTTATTGAGACTTTCATTTTTTCAGTTATTGAGACTTTCAGTTTTTCAGAAATTATTTGCAAAAAAATGGTTATGTATATTATAAAAATTTATGAATAAAAATGCTAGTTATACTATTTGGAGAATTATTTTTAAAATTGCTATTACATTTTTCTTTTTTTTATTTCTCTTTTTTTTTTTTTTTTTTTATTTCTTTTTTTTTATTTCTTTTTTTTATTTCTTTTTTTTTCTTTTTTTTATTTCTTTTTTTTATTTTTTTTTTATTTTTTTTTTTTTATTTTTTTTTTTATTTCTTTTTTTTTATTTTTTTTATTTTTTCATCTCTTTTTTTTTTCATCTCTTTTTTTATTTCTTTTTTTTGTCATGAGCTTGTGCTATTTTTTGTTACTGTTTTTGTGTGTGTAATATTTGATTTTTTTTTGGTATTTTGTATCATGAGGGTTTCCAAAATTGAGATCGGGTAGTATTGTGGGCAAAGTATAATTCTTGGACCGCTTTCAGTTGTTTAACAGATTGTTGGACATTTACTTGTTTCGAGTGCAGATTACAAAGAGTTGTTGAGTTTGATATTAAGAAGATCAGGATTCTGACATTGTAAAATGGTTGGAGCAGGTGCTGAATAAATATAGCATTTTTGGATTATTTTTTGTAATGGTATTAGATGCTTGTGTAGGACCAGGTTCATAAGAAATACAATTGCTGTGGTAGTCAATCAGATTACTGGATATTTGAGATAAAAATTGGCAAGTTTTTGTGTGGTCAGTAGAGTGAATTCTACTGTTGGATTTCGAAAAAGTATGGTCGGTGAAATGCACTTAAAAGCATTATGAATATGTGTAGACTGGTTCCTATTGTACAGATAGATGTTTGATCTTGTAGTTTCTTTGTAGGTGGAGAGTTGAATCGTCACGTTTTCTTTTCAGATTTATAGCTTTTGTTCAAAATACTATAGATTATTTAGAGATTAATATCAATGACTCCGAGGTATAGGCTTTATTTACATACAGAAACATAATGTGATCTGGAAATAATAAAAAAATCCATGAGGTGTAGAGCTTTAAGCAGTGTTTTCATTGTCAGAGTAATATTTAATTGTTGAAGTGAGCATGAGAATGAGATTTATTGCTGATTTAAGAAGAGAAATAAAGAGTTTTGGTATATAAACACCAAATGGAAAGAGAGAGAATTAAGATATCTGTTTTAAAAAAGAATGTTTATAATAAATTTATGGCTGCAGGTAATATATTGTCCTATTTATTTTTTATCTCCTTGAGTTCAATTTGTACTACTTTATTTAGTGGACCTTGGAATATTATTTTTTGATATAAAAAGCTGAAAATATAATGACTAATACTATTTAACAACAACCACTGGAAAAGAGGTGCGGTTTTTTTATGTGTAAAACTGTAATTAATTATGTGAAAAGACCAGGTTTTACAATGTGATCAGATAGTTTTTACAAGTGTATGAAGCTGACTTACTCATAGGTGGTAAGACCAACTTTCGAACATAGGAAAAGGTCAGAACAGCAGGATAGTAGGATGTGTTTGCATTTTCTGTATATGGGTTTTTACCACATGCACTAAAACGGCAACTCAGAATTATGTTTTGTTGTAATATATCCTACCGCTTTCTGATTAAAAGAACGATAAATGAAAGATCGATTATACGGATATGCCAGTTTTTACATTGTTTAATTTATGGATATGCCAGTTTTTACAGGGTTTTGTTGTATTTGAATTTATTTTATCCAATCTTAGAGACTTCTTCTTATACTGTTTGCTTCCATACACTTCTCCGATCTTTAATTTATTTATAATAATTATTGGTTTATTTTGTTTTTATTAGAAAGAAAAGAATATTCTTAGGTTTATAGTACAGTGGTTATATTTAATATTCAGGAACATTCTGGCTAGTGTTCTATCCTTCATACAATTTGAAATGGCCAATGTTCTGATAAAACAAGTATTCTCCAAACAATATCTCCCAGAGAAAAGCCCAGTTGTGTGTTGCTTGCTTGTAAATGGTTGTTCTATGAAATTAGAAAAGTGTTAGCTGTTTGAACAAGAAATCGTGGATATTAAGAATATATATATGTAATTATGCTTGCAATATAATAGCTTACCAGAGACAAAAAGAAAAGGCGTCATGAATGCGAACCATAGTACTCAATACACTTTATTTGGCTATAAAAATGCTGAAAAAAAATTATTTTTTGTGAACTGTGTGGTAGAATATTTCATTTACCTACCCGAAGCAAAAGGATTTATTTGCAGACCAAGAGAGTACATAGAAGATGCTAATATTGTCTTCAGTAAATGATATACATTAATATACAAAATAAATAATATTGTTACATGTACAAAAAAAAAATACCATGTCAATGACACTCGTATGAAATGAAAGTTCTTGATTCGCGATGTGCTTATGAGAGGGAGGTTCATCTATAATAGAAATTATGTTAAGCCATGTGCTTATTAAAAAGAGATAGATTGAAATAAAATAAAATATTACCGTGTTCATAACCGTGTTTAATAGTAGAGAGTAATTTCGGCGATATGGCCTATACAAAAGAAAGGAAAAAGTCAGGATAATTTTATAGGATGACGGCATAAAGTATATTTACTAACCTTAGCTAATCCGGATGGACATTGTGAAGGGGATGCATCAGAAGGTAACAAAACGCGAGTGTCTGTAGTAATAGAAAACAATTATTATCATTTTAGTTATATATATATATATAATATTAAAGAATAAGATATCTTACCAAGAAAATCTGTGAATATAATAAATGTTGGAAAGAGAGAAAAGAGAGAAAACTTGTAAATGAAAAAAAAAACAAAAAGAACAAAAGACCAAAGGGCCAAAAGGCCAAAAGACAGAAATCATATATTGGATTGAGTTGAAAAAAGCATGTTCAAAGCCGATTTGCACCCCGTTAATTCCAGGAAGTATTAATAGAGATATGCGTATTAAAGAAATCCTGAGTATTTACAGCAACAAGTGTAATATAATAAATGGGTTCTTGCTTTTACTTTTACCATCTTTCCATTAACTACACTTTATTCTTTCGCTTAACACCTAACTTCTTTTGTATGTTAATAACACTCTATATATACAATGAATAGATATATAAAACAAATATAATTAACAATCAACTCATGTATAACATTTTATTAGATAGCTTTCAGACCATGGTTAACAATCATCAGTCAATTGCCCCGGCTCCATCCCCGGAATATACTGAGCTTTTAAGAAGGCTCACCGCTATGGAGGAAAGTCTCAAGACCATGGATTCAAACATTGGCATTGTCATCAAGGGGAACAAAGATTCATTGGAAATACTTGATAGCGTTGCCAATGCCTCTGGAGAACTTCTTGCAGTTATTGCTCCTACCACTATACCTGCTTCTGCTTCTGTCCCTTTCGCAGCTTCTTCCGTTGGTTCTACTCTGGATTGGTATACAACACCTTCTGAGGCTTTTTTTGGTATCTCTTCTGCTGCTCCTTCTGTTGCTCCTTCTGTTGCTCCTTCTGTCGCTCCTTCTGTTGGTCCAGTGGTTCTTACTGGTGCAAACGCTGGTGAACTTAGTAAACAGAATCGCACTAGAGTTTTAGTAAGTGTTGAGATGTACAGTAGCTCATCAACATAATATCTCACACTAAGTATAGGCTCTTATCCGAGGAGAGTTGAAGAAACACAACTTCAAATCAAATAAGCCAGAACTAGTTGCAGCTAACGACAGCAAGTGCAGTTGGGATTTTAATGTTGATTACAGACTTCCACCCAACAGACAGCTGATGCATGACCTTCATGCATACCTGGCTCCAAAGGTTGTTGGGACTAGTGTTCGACAGGCCGATATTAGCGATTGTATCTACACAAACTTTTGTGGAACGAGACGCCGAGTCAAGGAATCCTATGAAGCGCGCAAAAAGACAAATTCTTGGTCAAGAAAAGCAGGTCGAGAGACCGATGTATGTTAGAAGTATATTTTGATTGCAAATTAAATGTATTCATATTAATACATTTATAAACTAGCATTTTGACCGTCGCGAGCTGACCTACCATACATTCAAGGCTGAAATTGATATGAAGGTGGGTAAGAGCTGTGACGGACTCTTACAGAAAGAAGCAATGTCTGAGGGCGAATCTGAAGACGATATGCCTGGAGTCTCGAGCAACCGTGCGATTCGTACAGTGCGTCCAAGTTGGAGAAGCGATGAGGTAATTTCTTTTGTTTACATTATTGTATATAGCTTTTTTTTTTGTTTTTTTATGGATTTAAATGAAACAGAACTTTGATTAATCACTTATTTGTATTTAGTACAATCACTTTCTTGCAGTTGTTGATGATTTTATGCGTAATCGCATGGACTTCAATTCGCATCAGATGTTGAAGAGGTCCTTCGGTAGAGATGCTGTTTTAGCAGTCCCGCCTAGATTGACGTCCCTTCTCCCTCACTGGGCTTTTAGAGATGAGTTTCAATAAATTTTGTTTTCTTATCCTCTACATCCTCCGCATCCTCCATCTGACAATGATAAATGTACCAACAAATACAAACACTATGATTATTCTTTTCTGTGTGCCTTTAAAAAAGGGAGTTATAATTTTATTATTTTTTAAATGTATTGTTTTTTTGGCAAAGGAATGACCAGCATCTTTTTTACTTTTCTGCGTGTTGTGTGCTCAGCAGTTGCTACTTCTAACATAATTCTATGCACTGGCAATACACATTGGAAATCGTCAGGAGAAAATGTTGGAAAGCAGGTTTCAACGTGTTCGTACTCTCGCGATTTATCATTTTCGGGTGTGTACCATTTGATAAATGCAAAAGTATGTTGAGAATTGTGAAGAAGTTGTGTTGGGCGGCGATGGGTGCGGAGCAAGGGAGTAAGGGATGAAGAGGTAGGTGGAGGAGTGAAAGAATGGGTGAAAATGTACTGTATTTGACCCGTGTATGCGATGATATGCTCACCAGTACTTCCAATGAACTTTGCTTGTACAAGAGAGCCACGACTTCCAGATTCACCTTTACCCTTGTAGACCTGCCCAAGGATGTTGATGTATTTCAACAGGGTGATTGTATTGTCGACAAAGTATGATGATTCTGACGCTTGTTGAAAGTGAACTAATTGTTCATTGTTGTACGCAACTTTGTAGTATTGTAAGAGATGAACATAGTGAATGTCACTCATTGTGGTAGCGGATTTTAATGATAGAGGGAATGCGGAAGGAGGGAGAGGTTCGTTGCCTTTTACAAGTACATTTGGATCTTCAGAAGCCTCGACAAATGACTGTATGCGGAAGGTACG